>NC_089502.1:82688627-82988871 GCF_036850765.1 Saccopteryx bilineata | reverse complement strand
TTCCATTAACAATACCCTCCCTACCACCAAACTAAAACCTTTACTAAGGGTTGAGAGATTCAATTAAAGAAAGCTTTTACTTGCATGTATTTAACATAAATAGGAAATTCTAACTATTTCTTTTGCATACAAAGTAAAAAATTAAACTAAATCAATAAAAAGAATAAAAAAATAAGGTTTTGATTGAATATGCTCTATAAAATGGTCTCATTCCTGTATTGTCTGGATATTGTTGCTTTGAAATTAGAATATTTAAGAGATACTTACATAAATTTGATAAAATGAAATTGTAGATCCTAAACTACTTCCTTTGTTTTTGTATTTTGTAAGTTCTGGCCATATTAATTGTTATACTGTGTGTTCATTCTCTCCTTTGCTAGGAGCAATATAGCAACACTTTTATTAGGCTTACTTAAGTTTTATTAAACTGATAATAGCTACACTACACTTGATCTTAGCCAAAAGGCCAAGAGGCAATACTTAGTTTTTATTTTTATTATGCTCATGTCTCTGTACTGTACTTGTCTTCTTTCTATGCAAAATTGTACATAAGTCTGTGAAATAGAAGACGTCAGATTCAGTTTGAGAACTCTCATCTTTCTGTCTTTCTGAAATTCTTGCTAGTTTATGCACACTGGGAATTCTCTGTCTTCACCATTTGACTTTGTGCCATCTGAACTTTGTAAAGTTCATTGGTACTACTGTTTGTTGTTAGATAATATTCTAAGAATTGTGACTCAGTCCCTCCTTCTGTCAGATGTAGTTTGCAGATATTTGTTTACTTAAACTTAATTGCTGTCTTGAATTTTGTTTTAAAATAAGTGACTTAAACACATACACTCCTGTGTTCATCACAGCATTATTCATGGTGGCCAGCACATGGAAACAACTAAAGTATACCTTGATAAAGGGTTGGATAAAGATTATGTGGTACATATATACAATGGAATACTAATTAGCCATAAGAAATGCTGACATATTGCCATCTATGAAAATATGGATGAATCTTGAGTATATTATATTGAGTGAAACAACTAAATCAGAAAAATTTAAGAACTATATGATTTCAAACATAGGTAGTATATAAAATTAAGACTCATGGAAATACATAAAATTGAAATGCTTATGAGAGAGGGGGTTGTGTGAGGAAATAAAGAGAGACAAATATATATATATCACATAGGTGAAATATTAAACTTAGACTCAAGGACACAGATAAAAGTAAATTTGCTACCTGGAAAAGGATGTGGAGGGGAGTGGAGTAAAAAAGGACAAATATATGGTGATAGAAGATGATTTAACTTTGGATGATGGGCACACACCTAAATCAGTCATTTATATGTTATACAGATGTTCATCTAAAACCTATGTATTCTTACTGATCAATGTCACTCTATTAAATTTAATTTAAAATTTAAAAAATCTTGCTTGATTTTAGTTCCACCAGAGCCCATTAGCCTCTATTCTAGGTGACTGGTCAACTTGTAGCTAGACCAGTTATTCCAGTCTCAGGAAATAAATGGAGGTTTCATATATTCAAATCTTTTTTTTACCATTTTTTATATACTTTTATTTAGACCAGGGGTTGGGAACCTATGGCTCACGAGCCAGATGTGGCTCTTTTGATGGCTGCATCTGGCTCGCAGACAAATCTTTAATAAAAAAATAATAACTTTAAAAATATAAAACATTCTCATGTATTGCAATCCATTCATTTCCTACCGCTCATGTTTATGGTTGTGGGTGGCTGGAGCCAATCACAGCTGTCCTCTGTGACAACACCAAATTTTTATTGGATAATGCTTAACGTACATGGGTTGTTGTATGGCTCTCATGGAATTACATTTTAAAATATGTGGCGTTCATGGCTCTCTCAGCCAAAAAGGTTTCCAACCCCTGATTTAGACAACTAATTTTAACAGGGTGACATTGGTCAAATAAGCATATAGATTTAAAGAAAACACCTCCAGATCATTTTGACATTTGATTATCATGCATACCTATCATCCAAAGTCAAATTGTTCACTGTCACCATTCATTTGGTTTTCGTTATGCCCTCCCCTCCCACCAACCCCTCCCTCTTCTTCCTTCCCTTCCCCCTGGTAACCACTGCACTCTTATCTATGTCCATGAGTCTCAACTTTGTGTCTCACTTATGTATGGAATCATACAGTTTTTAGTTTTTTCTAATTTACCTATTTTATTTATTATGATGTTATCAAGATCCATCCACACTATCATAAATATCCCTATGTCATCATTTTTTATATCTGAATAGTATTCCATAATAAATATGTACCACATCTTCTTTATCTAATCTTATTTTGAAGGGCTTTTTGGTTGTTTTTATGTCTTGGTCACCTTGAACAATGCTGCAATGAACATGTGGCTTCATGTGTCTTTACTTACCAATAATTTTGAGTTGTGGGGGTATATACCCAGTAGAGTGATTGCTGGTTCATATGGTAGTTCTATTTTTAATTTTTGAAAGAACCACCATACTTTCTTCCATAATGATTGCAGTATTTTACATTGCCACCAACAATGAATGAGAATTTCTTTTTCTCCACAGCTTCTCCAATACTTGTTGTTACCTGTCTTGGTGATAATAGCTAATCTAAAAGGTGTGAGGTGGTATCTCATTGTAGTTTTGATTTACATTTCTCTAATAGCTAGTGAAGATGAGCATCTTTTCACATACCTGTTTCCCATTTGTATTTCTTCCTGGGAGAAGTGTCTGTTCATGTCTTCTTCCCATTTTTTTTTATTGGACTGTTTGCCTGTTTGTTGTTGAGTTTTGTGAGTTCTTTATATACTTTAGATATTAGCTCCTTATCTGAGCTTTTGTTTGAAAATATCATCTTCCATTTGGTTTGCTGTCTGTTTTGTTGTCAGTTTCTTTTGCTGTGCAAAAGCTTCTTAGTCTGATGTAGTCCCATTCATGTTCCTTTGCCTTTATTCTCCTTGCCTTTGGAGTTAAATTTATAAAATGTTCTCTAAGGCCAAGGTCCATGAGTTTAGTACCTATATTTTCTTCTATGTATTTTATTGTTTCAAATTTTATATTTAGGTCTTTGATCCATTTAGAATTAATTTTTGTATAAGGAGACAAACCATGGTCGAGTTTTATTCTTTTGCACATGGCTTTTCAGTTTTCCCAGCACCATTTATTGAAGAGGCTTTCTTTTCTCCATTGCATATTTTTGGCTACTTTATCAAAGATGATTTGACCCTATATATGTGGTTTTATTTCTGGATTCTCTATTTTGTTCCATTTGTCTGAATGTTTATTTTTCTGACAATACCATGCTGTTTTGATTATTGTGGCTCTGTAGTATAATTTAAACTCAGGTTTTGTAATGCCTCCAGCTTCATTTTTTTTCCTTAGGATTACTTTGTCTATTCAAGGTTTTCTTCCACCCAAATACTAACCAGGCCTGACCCTGCTTAACTTCCCAGATCAGACAAGATTAGGCACGTTCAGGGTGGTATGGCCATAGACTTTTTGAGGTTTCCTATGGTTCAATATAAACCTGATTATTTTTTGGTCCATTTCCTTAAAGAAATGTCATTGGAATTTTGACTACAATTTCTTTAAATTTGTATATTGCTTTGGGAAATATGGTCATCTTTACTATGTTTATTCTTCCTATCAAGATACAAGATATATTTTCCCATTTCATTGTGTCTTTTTTATTTCTTTTAACAATGCTTTGTAGTTTTCATTATATAGGACCTTAACATTCTTTGTTATGTTTATTCCTGGGTATTTTTGTTGTTGTTGCAACCATAAAAGGGAATTTTTTTTAGTTCATTTTCTGAAGTCTCATTGTTAGCACATAAGAAAGCAATAGACATCTGTATGTTGATGTTATATTCTGCAACATTATTGTTTTGGTTTATTGTTTCTAATAGTCTTTATGTGGATTCTTTGGGGTATTCTATTTACAGGATTATATCATCTGCAAAAAAAGTGAAACCTTTACTTCTTCTTTCCCAATATGAATGCCTTTAATTTCTGTCTCTTGTCTGATTGCTCTGGCTAAAACTTCCAGCGCTAAGTTGAATAGGAGTGGAGAGAGTGGGCAACCTTGTCTTATTCCTGATTTTAGAGAAAAAATTTTCAGTTTTTTGCCATTAAATATGATGTTAGCTGATGGTTTGTCATAACTGACCTTAATTCTGTTGAGATATTTTCCTTCTATATCCATTTTGTTGAGTGTTTTAAACATAAAATGATGTTGTATTTTATTGAATGCCTTTTCTGCATCTATTGGTAGGATTATATCGTTTCTGTTTTTTATTTTGTTGATATGATGTATTCCGTAAATTGTTTTACATATGTGGAACCATCCTTTTGATTCTGGGATGAATCCCACTTGATCATGGTGAATTATTTTTTAATGTGTTGTATTCAGTTTGCTAGTATTTTGTTTAGTATTTTTCCATCTGTATTCATTAGAGACATTGGTCTGTAGTTTTCTTTTTTTGTGTTGTCCTTGTCAGGTTTTGGTATGAGTGTTATGTTGTCCTCATAAAATGTGTTTGGAAGTATTGCTTCTTCTTCAATTTTTTGGAACACTTTGAGTAAGATAGAAACCAAATTTTCTTTGAATGTTTGATAAAATTCACTAGTAAGTTGTCTGGTCCTGAGTTTTTTTGGGGGGAGGTTTTTGATACTTGTTTCTATTTCCTTCCTGCTTATGAATCTGTTTAGGCTTTCTACTTCCTCATGATTTAGTCTAAAAAGATTACATAGTTCTAGAAATGTATCCATTTCTTTTATATTGTTAAATTTAGTGGTAGAGAGATGCAGCAGAAGAGGCAGCAAGGCCGTGGATGTGAGGAGCGAGGCTTCCGGGAAGAAGCCACAGTTCACTGATTGGGTGATGCAGAGCTCGGATAAACGAGTCACCTGGGAACTCCTTGGAGTCACCTGGGAACTCCTGGATCAAGCATCCGGCATGATTAGAACCATCGGTGGAAGGATTAGAACTTGTCGCCATCTGCCTCATTTTTCCGTGAGGAAGATGATGCTCAGTGAGGCCAAGGGACAAAGAGTGACAGGCGCAGTTATTGAGAATGGAGTCTTCTAATAAAATTTTATCTGATGACATCAGAGTAATGGCAGGGTAGGAAGCGATACCGATAAATCTCCCCCAAAACTCAACAAGATCTTCAAAAAGAAACAGAAAAACCTGTCCTTGGAGCCTCCAGATGTTTTGCAATACACCCAAAGGTATGATCGAGCGAAAAATTGGCTAAATATATAACCAAACCCTGAAGGAAATAGGGAGTAAGAAATGCTCTGCCTTCCTCACTAACCTAAACAGGGCAGTTTTCACTGGAAACTGAGAATATAGAAACTAAGGTGGGCAAAGGGGGTGAATAGATCCAGACTGCGGCACAAATGGCTGAACCAGGCTGTGGCTCGGAGATCCAAGCCGAGGAAAAACTGTTCCTGTGACAACCCGGGCAATACAGCTAACACTTGCGCCAAACCCAGACAAAGAAAGACAAGCAGGACAGCCATTTTACCTGATCTCCTGGTAGGCGCGCGCAGATACTGGGCGAGAGATTCCTTCCAAAGCCCTGGGAGGGTGCGCCTGTGTTACTCCACAGAGAGGCAGAGTCAGAGGCCTTTGTGTGGGCCGAAAGCCTCCAGGCCACCCCAGCACCCTGGGAGAGCCACACACAGGGAGGGAGCAAGAGCTAATTCCAACACTGGAACTTTTCAGTGCGGGCGGGAGGTTTCACTCAGAGGGCAAGACTCCGGCCTCACATCCTGGTCTGCGCGCACAGAGAGTGGGCAGGAGACTCCTCCCAGCACCTCGGGAGTGGGAGCCCATGTTGTCCCACAGAGGGGCAGAGTCAGGGGCCTTTGTGTGTGCCAAGGGCGGAGTCTCAGGCTGCCCCAGTGCCTTGAAAAAGCCGCACACAGAGACGGAGCGAGAGACAATTCCAACGCTGGAACTTTTCAGTGCGGGCGGGAGGTTTCACTCAGAGGGCGAGACTTCCAGTCTAACATCTTGGTCTGTGCGCGCAGATAGTGAATGAGAGTTTCCTCCAAGCACCCCGGGAGTGGGTGCCCGCCCGTGTTACTGGACAGAGTGGCAGAGCCAAAGGTTTTTGAGTGGGCGGAAGCCCCAGCTGATTATGCTAGCAGCTCTGACTGATTGAGCCTTACCCAGAGACCTGTGCTGAGTGGGAATAGAGTGGGGAGTTGCCAGCTTTTGGAGCCTCTTACTATCCAGGCAGAGGTAGCAGCAACCCCATAGTTGGATCCTCAGACTACTAATTGAGGAAGGAAAGACTAGGAGAGAGGCTCCAGGAACACGGACTCTCTCACTGTTGGAGCCTATAAATGCTAATGAGCCTCGACTGCCAATGAGACTGAAGCACAATACATGACATCGCCATACAGACTTATCAACTGCAAACATCTACCTGAGCATGCCAAAGGGGCAGAACCCGGGGTACAGAATCACCGACCAGGAAGAGGGAGAGAAAAGAAAAAGCAAGAAGATAACCTCTCAAAATCAAGAATAATCTGCAGACTTTATAACCTATCCCATTTTATTATATTTGCTCGTTTGTTTCTCTTATCTTCATCCTTGATTTTTTTTTCCTCCTCCAATTTGGTCGTTTAACTCTCTACCAGTCTTACTCTCTCCTCTCCTTGAACTACACTACCCATAAGTGTTACATCTCCCATTATCTTTTCTTTCCTCTTCCTTTCTCTCTATGAAGGTTGCACTCCAAAACCCTTAACTCTCTCTCTCTCTCTCTCCTCTTTTTTCTTTTTTATTCTTTTAGTGGATCCCTCTTTTTTCCTCTCTCTCTCTCTTTCTTTTCTCCCTCTATATCAGTTTCTTCCTTTCTCCTTTATGTCTCCTCTCATTCAAACCTCAATAATAAACAAATTATTTGATCTGGGACTCAAACTTATGTTTGTGGCATTTTGGGGGGTTTTTACTTCACCTTTTTAACTCACTAGCAGTGCTCCCATCCCTGGCTCTCCATTTTATCAAGCTCTTGTTCCACTAAATACAATAGTAATTTTTTAATTTGTCCCCCCATTTTCCTGTTTCTCTCTTACTCCTCTCATCATAACTCTTAGTCAACCAACCCCTAAACGCAAATCATTTAATTCTTGATCCAAATTTTTTCATTATTTGCTTTCTGTGGGTCCATACCTCCACCTTTTTATATTTTTTATTTTATTTTTTTTATTATTTTTTTTCTTGCCCCTTTATTACTTTTACCCAATTCAGGCCCTCCATTACAGGCATTGTTTGTTCTATTAAATACAATATGATTCACAGTTCACCACAAGACTCTCTCAAGAGAGAGGGGAGAGAAGAGGAGAGGAAAAAAGGAGGGGGGAATAATTTCCTTTTTTAATTTTAATTTTATTTTATTTTTCTTTATTTCATTATTAATTTATAAAAATCACAACTTTTTTCAATTTTTTATTTTTTTAACTTTTTATTTTTTATTAAATCTCATTAATACTATAAACAAAACCACCCGCAAATGCCATTAAGGAAGAGAAAATCGAATATCATGGATACAAAAGAAAGAGAGGTAACACAGATAGATGAGAAAAAATCTATGGAGAAAAAATTTAATATATTGGATACCTTGGAGTTAAATGACAGAGAATTCAAGATAGAAATCCTAAAAATACTCAGAGATATACAAGAAAACACAGAAACGCAATTTAGGGAGCTCAGAAAACAGCTCAATGAACAAAAAGAATATATGTCCAAGGAAATTGAAACTATAAAAACAAATCAAACAGAGATGAAAAACTCAATTCACGAGCTGAAAAACGAGGTAACAAGCTTGGCTAATAGAACAGGCCAGATAGAAGACAGGATTAGTGAAATAGAAGACAAGCAACTTGAGGCACAACAGAGAGAGGAAGAAAAAGACTCAAAAATTAAAAAAAATGAGATAGCCCTACAAGAATTATCTGACTCCATCAGAAAGAATAACATAAAAATAATAGGTATATCAGAGGGAGAAGAGAGAGAAAATGGAATGGAGAACATACTCAAACAAGTAATAGATGAGAACTTCCCAAGCCTGTGGAAAGAACTAAAGCCTCAAATTCATGAAGCAAACAGAACTCCAAGTTTTCTTAACCCCAACAAACCTACTCCAAGGTACATCATAATGAAATTGGCACAAACCAATGGCAAAGAAAAAATTCTCAAGGCAGCCAGGGAAAAGAAGAATACAACATGTAAAGGAAGGCCCATTAGATAATAATCAGATTTCTCAGCAGAAATTCTACAAGCTAGAAGAGAGTGGGCCCCAATATTTAAAGTCCTGAAAGAGAGGAACTTTCAGCCACAAATACTATACCCATCAAAGCTATCCTTCAAATATGAAGGAGAAATAAAAACATTCACAGATACAGAAAAGATGAGGGAATTTATCATCAGAAAACCCCCACTCCAGGAATTACTAAAGGGGATTCTCCAATCAGATACAAAGAACAAAAAAAAATAAAGCCACAAGTAAAAGCTCCAAGAAGAACACAATAAAACCAAATTTAAACTGTGACAACAACAAAAAGAAAGGGGGGAGAGGATGGAGATTAACAGTAGCAAAGGACGATGGAGTGCAAAAGTACTCACAAAATAGTGCGCTACAATGAACAGGGTAAAAACCCTTTTCATTACTTAAAGGTAACCACCATTGAAAAAACCACCACAGAAGCACATGAGATAAAAAAGATAGAAACAGTGGAAAGATGTATGGAATACAACCAAATAAAAACAAAAGATAGAAAAATGAAAGAGAAGGATGAAACAAGACACAAAACTAACAGAAAGCAATATATAAAATGGCAATAGGGAACTCACAAGTGTCAATAATTACACTAAATGTAAACGGATTAAACTCACCAATAAAAAGACAGAGAGTAGCACAATGGATTAAAAAAGAAAATCCAACCGTATGCTGCCTACAGGAAACTCATCTAAGTAACAAGGATAAAAACAAATTCAAAGTGAAAGGCTGGAAAACAATACTCCAAGCAAATAACAATCAAAAAAAAGCAGGCGTAGCAATACTGATATCTGATAATTCTGACTACAAGACAACAAATGTACTCAGAGACAAAAATGGCCATTTCATAATGGCTAAGGGGACACTGAATCAAGAAGACATAACAATTCTTAATATATATGCACCAAACCAAGGAGCACCAAATTATTTAAGACAGCTACTTATTGACCTTAAAACAAAAACTGACAAAAATACAATCATACTTGGAGACCTCAATACACCGCTGACGGTTCTAGATCAGTCATCCAAACAGAGAATCAACAAAGATATAGTGGCCTTAAACAAAACACTAGAGCACCTGGATATGATAGACATCTACAGGACATTTCATCCCAAAGTGACTGAGTATACATTTTTTTCCAGTGTACATGGATCATTCTCAAGAATTGACCATATGTTGGGCCACAAAAACAACATCAGCAAATTCAGAAAAATTGAAGTTGTACCAAGCATATTTTCTGATCATAAAGCCTTGAAACTAGAATTCAACTGCAAAAAGGAGAAAAAAAATCCCACAAAAATGTGGAAACTAAACAACATACTTTTTTATATTTATTTATTCATTTTAGAGAGGAGAGACAGAGAGAGAGAGAGAAGGGGGAGGAGCCGGAAGCATCAACTCCCATATGTGCCCTGACCAGGCAAGCCCAGGGTTTCGAACCAGCGACCTCAGCATTTCCAGGTTGACGCTTTATCCACTGCGCCACCACAGGTCAGGCTAAACAACATACTTTTAAAAAATGAATGGGTCAAAGAAGAAATAAGCGCAGAGATCAAAAGATATATACAGACTAATGAAAATGACAATATGACATATCAGAATCTATGGGATGCAGCAAAAGCAGTGATAAGAGGGAAGTTTATATCACTTCAGGCATATATGAACAAATAAGAGAGAGCCCAAGTGAACCACTTAACTTCACACCTTAAGGAACTAGAAAAAGAATAACAAAGACAACCCAAAACCAGCCGAAAAAAGGAGATAATAAAAATCAGAGCAGAAATAAATGAAATAGAGAACAGTAAATCTATAGAAAAAATTAATAGAACAAAGAGCTGGTTCTTTGAAAAAATCAACAAAATTGACAAACCCTTGGCAAGATTTACCAAGGAAAAAAGAGAAAGAACTCATATAAACAAAATCCAAAATGAAAGAAGAGAAATCACCACGGACATCGTAGATATACAAAGAATTATTGTAGAATACTATGAAAAATTTTATGCCACTAAATTCAACAACCTAGAAGAAATGGATAAATTCCTAGAACAATATAACCTTCCTAGACTGAGTCAAGAAGAAGCAGAAAGCCTAAACAGACCTATTAGTAGAGAAGAAATTGAAAAAACCATTAAAATCCTCCCCAAAAATAAAAGTCCAGGACCTGACGGCTATACCAGTGAATATTATCAAACGTTCAAAGAAGACTTGGTTCCTATTCTACTCAAAATCTTCCAAAAAATTGAAGAAGAAGCAACACTTCCAAACACATTTTATGAGGCCAACATAACCCTCATACCAAAACCAGGCAAGGATGGCACAAAAAAAGAAAACTACAGACCAATATCTCTAATGAATACAGATGCTAAAATACTAAACAAAATACTAGCAAATCGAATACAACAACATATTAAAAAAATAATACATCATGATCAAGTGGGATTCATCCCAGAATCTCAAGGATGGTTCAACATACGTAAAACTGTTAACGTAATACACCATATCAACAAAACAAAGAACAAAAACCACATGATCTTATCAATAGACACAGAAAAGGCTTTCGATAAAATACAACACAATTTTATGTTTAAGACTCTCAACAAAATGGGTATAGAAGGAAAATATCTCAACATGATAAAGGCCATATATGATAAACCATCAGCTAACATCATATTAAATGGCACTAAACAGAAGGCTTTCCCCCTTAAATCAGGAACAAGACAGGGTTGTCCACTCTCTCCACTCTTATTTAATGTGGTACTAGAGGTTCTAGCCAGAGCAATCAGACAAGAAAAAGAAAAAAAAGGCATCCATATCGGAAAAGAAGAAGTAAAGGTATCACTTTTTGCAGATGATATGATGCTATACATCGAAAACCCCAAAGAATCCACAAAAAGACTACTAGAAACAATAAGCCAATACAGTAAGGTCGCAGGATACAAAATTAACATACAGAAGTCAATAGCCTTTCTATATGCCAACAATGAAACTACTGAGAACGAACTCAAAAGAATAATCCCCTTCACAATTGCAACAAAAAATTAAAATACTTAGGAATAAACATAACAAAGAATGTTAAGGACTTATATAATGAAAACTATAAACCATTGTTAAGAGAAATCGAGAAAGATATAATGAGAAGGAAGAATATTCCTTGTTCTTGGTTAGGAAGAATAAATATAATCAAGATGGCTATATTACCCAAAGCAATATATAAATTTAATGCAATCCCATAAAAATTCCAATAACATTTTTTAAGGAATTGGAGCAAAAAATCATCAGATTTATATGGAACTATAAAAAACGCCGAATAGCCAAAGCAATCCTAAAGAAAAAGAATGAAGCTGGGGGCATTACAATACCTGACTTCAAACTATATTATAGGACCACGACAATCAAAACAGCATGGTATTGGCAGAAAAATAGACACTCAGACCAATGGAACAGAATAGAAAGTCCAGAAATAAAACCACATATATATAGTCAAATAATTTTTGATAAAGGGGCCAAGAACATACAATGGTGATAAGAAAGCCTCTTCAATAAATGGTGCTGGGAAAACTGGAAAGCCACATGCAAAAGAATGAAACTGGACTACAATTTGTCCCTCTGTACTAAAATTAACTCAAAATGGATCAAAGATCTAAACATAAGACCTGAAACAATAAAGTACATAGAAGGAGACATAGGTACTAAATTCATGGACCTGGGTTTTAAAGAGCATTTTATGAATTTGACTCCAATGGCAAGAGAAGTAAAGGCAAAAATTAATGAATGGGACTACATCAGACTAAGAAGTTTTTGCTCAGCAAGAGAAACTGATAAGAAAATAAACAGACAGCCAACTAAATGGGAAATGATATTTTCAAACAACAGCTCAGATAAAGGCCTAATATCCAAAATATACAAAGAACTCATAAAACTCAACAACAAACAAACAAACAATCCAATAAAAAAATGGGAAGAGGACATGAACAGACACTTCTCCCAGGAGGAAGTACAAATGGCCAACAGATATATGAAAAGATGCTCATCTTCTTTAGTTATTAGAGAAATGCAAATCAAAACTGCAATGAGATACCACCTCACACCTGTTCGATTAGCTGTTATTAACAAGACAGGGAATAGCAAATGTTGGAGAGGCTGTGGAGAAAAAGGAACCCTCATCCACTGTTGGTGGGAATGTAAAGTAGTACAACCATTATGGAAGAAAGTATGGTGGTTCCTCAAAAACCTGAAAATAGAACTACCTTATGAACCAGCAATCCCTCTACTGGGTATATACCCCAAAAACTCAGAAACATTGATACGTAAAGACACATGCAGCCCCATGTTCATTGCAGCATTGTTCACAGTGGCCAGGACATGGAAACAACCAAAAAGCCCGTCAATAGATTACTGGATAAAGAAGATGTGGCACATATACACTATGGGATACTACTCAGCCATAAGAAATGATGACATGGGATCATTTACAGCAAAATGGTGGGATCTTGATAACATTATATGAAGTGAAATAAGTAAATCAGAAAAAACCAGGAACTGCTTTACTCCATACGTAGGTGGGACATAAAAGTGAAACTAAGAGATATTGATAAGATTGTGGTGGTTACGGGGGGAGGGGGGAAAGGGAGAGGGAAAGGGGGAGGGGGAGGGGGAGGGGCACAAAGAAAACTAGATAGAATTTGACAGAGGACAATCTGACTTTGGGTGATGGGTATGCAACATAATTGAAAGACAAGATAACCTGGACTTGTTGATCTTTGAATATATGTAACCTGATTTATTGATGTCACCCCATTAAAAAAATAAAAGTATATTAAAAAAATTAATAAAAAAAAAATCTGCAACAACAACCAAAAAAAAAATTTAGTGGTATATAACTTTTTATAGTATTCTATAATAATCCTTTGTGTATTTATAATATCTATGATAATTTCTTCTCTTTAATATTTGATTTTGTTTATATGAATCTATTCTCTTTTTTCCTTTGTGAGTCTTGCCAAAGATTTTTTTAATTTTGTTGATCTTTTCAAAGAAACAGCTCCTTGTTTTATTGATTCTTTCTATAGTTTTTCTGTTTTCTATTTTATTTATTTCTGCCCTAATTTTTATTATTTCCTTTGTTCTGCTGATTTCAGGTTGCCTTTGTTCTTCTCTTTCTAGTTCCTTAAGATGTGATGTCTCTTGTTTGTTCATACAAGACTGTAATGATATGAACTGTGCTCTTATTACTACTTTTGCTGCATCTCAGAGATTCTGAAATGTCCTGTTCTTATTTTCATTTTTCTGTATATATCTTTTGATCTCTGATTTTATTTTGTCTTTGAAATAGCCATTTTTAGGAGTATGCTGTTTAATTACCACTTTTTTGTGGGATAGTTTTCTTCTTTTTTGCAGTTGAATTCTAGCTTCAAAGCTTTATGGTCAGATAATATATTTGGTATAATTGCAATCTTTCTGAATTTCTTGATGTTAATTTTGTGGCCCATCATATTGTCAATTCTTGAGAATGTTCCATGTACACTGAAGAAAAATGTATACTCTAAAGTTTAGGAATAAAATGTCCTGTATATGTATATCATATCAAATTGTTCTAGTGTTTTGTTTAGGCCCAATATTTCTTTATTAATTTTCTGTTTGGATGAATGATCTAGAGTTATCAGCGGTGTATTGAGGTTTCCAAGTATAATTGTATTTTTGTTGGCTTTTATTTTTAGACCAGTTAGTATATGTTTTGTATACTTTGGTGCTCCTTGATTTGGTGCATAAATATTTAGGAGTGTTATGTCTTCTCGATTCAATGTCCCGTTTATCATTATGAAATGACCATCTTCGTCTCTGATTACCTATGCCCATGATGGCAAACCTATGACATGCATGTCAGCACTGACACGTGTAGCCATTTTCAATGGCACGTGGCCTCATGTGGCCGCATACCAGAGAAGTATAGAGCCTCATGCTAAGAAGTACGTTTTGTCCTCTGCTCCTGCACTGCCAGGTGCAGTAGCCAAGGATAAAACATTTGCTGTAGTGTAAACACTCAGTGCTGGAGGTCTGTAGGCCAAAACAACAGAACTCCAGCACAGAGCGACTAGTTCTGTGACTTCCAGTTAGGTCGTTAGGGAATCTTTGACCTCACTTCTGGCCGGTGGAGCAGGGAGCAGCAGAATGCCATGGGGGATGCATCTTTGGGGGCCCTGTGATCACCATTACCAGCAACCACACAACCACAGCAACCATCATCCAATCTACTGTTCTGGGGTGTCATGGATTTCTTTTTTTTTTTAAGATTTTATTTATTCATTATAAAGAGGGGAGAGAGAGAGAGAGAGAGAGAGAGAAGGGGGAGGAGCAAGAAGCATCAACTCCCATATGTGCCTTGACCAGGCAAGCCTAGGGTTTTGAACCGGCAACCTCAGCGTTTCCAGGTTGACACTTTATCCACTGCACCACCACAGGTCAGGCTGTCATGGATTTCTAATTGACCATCATTACTGAGATAAGTGAGGGGGAGGCTGGGAGAGGTGAGGGCCTGTGCTATGGGTGCTGTTTCCTGCCATTAGAAATAGCGGCAGCCATCTTAATTTACATAAGATGCAACTTGCAGAATTTCGAGACAGCATATGGGCTCAAGTGTTTGTTGACTTGAGGTCAAAGCTTGAGAATCTGGAAAGGTGCCACTTGCAGAATCAAGGGGAGTGCCACTATGAACAGAGAATTTGGAGTGCCTGGAACCGATTACCAGATATTTTTAGCACCCTGAAAAATATAGCATTGGCTTTATTCACAATTTTTCCTCTATGTACTTTTGTGAGACCTTATTCTCAGCATTAAATAATATCAAAAACAACAAAAGAAACAAATTGACAGATGAAGTAAGTAGCGCTTGCTTGGGCTTGACGTGTACAAAATATCAACCTTCAATTGAAGATTTAGCCAATGAAATTCGGGAACAAAAACATCACTAATAGGTAGGTTAGTTAAAGAATTCCCCCCCTCCCTCACTTATCTTAGTTCACGGCACCCAACACTAGTTAAATAATATCAAGACCAACAAAAAAAACCTCTTACAGATGAACAAAGAAGTCACTAAGCAGGTAAGTTAAATAATTAGTCTTTGGTTTATTAAACACAGTTATATGTAACAATTATACATTTTTTTAATTTATACTATAAATATGATGAAATTATGGGTTGTTTTTTTTCTCAAAGTGACACACCACCCAAGTTATGCTCGGTTTTTTGGCAAATTTTAACACACCAAGCTCAAAAGATTGCCCATCACTGATCTATGCTGTCTTGTTGTTAGAATTCTTAAATATAAGTATGGCTATACCTGCTTTACTTTGGATATTATTTGCTTGAAAAATCGTTTTCCAGCCTTTCACTTTGAGTCTTTTTTTCATCTTTGTAGCTTAGATGTGTTTCTTGAAGGCAACATAGAGTTGAATTTTCTCTTTTGATCCACTCCACTAATCTGTGTCTCTTTATTGGTGAGTTCAATCCATGTACATTTAATGCAATTAATGACACTTGAAGGTTTACTATTGTCATTTTATGTAATGCTTTCTGATAGCTGTGTATTTTGTTTCTTCTGCTCTTTGTTTTTCTGTAATTTATTTTGTTTGGTTGTATTCCATACTTCTTTACACTGTTTCTTTTTATTTTAAACCATGTGTTTCAGTAGTGGTAATTTCAGGGGTGTTTACCATTAGGTAATTAAAAGAATACATATTATATTCATTATAGTCCATTATTTCATGAATGCTTCTGCACTCCATCCTCCTTTGTTTCTGCTAATTTTGTCTTCTCCTTCTTTTTTTGTTTTTGTTGTCTCAGATTATTCTTTTTATTGTGCTCTTGATGGAAATTTTACTCGTGATTTTGTTTTCTTTTGTTTTTTGTATCTGGTTGGATAACCCCCTTTAGTATTAATAAAGTGAGGGTTTTCTGGTGATAAATTTTCTCATCTTCTCTATATCTGTGAATGTTTTTATTTCCCCATCATATTTGAGGGAAAGCTTTGATGAATATAGTACTCTTGGCTAAAAGTTCCTGTCTTTCAGTACTTTAAATATTGGGGTCCACACTCTTCTGGCTTGCAGAGTCTTTGCTGAGAAATCTGATGGTAACCTAATGGACCTTCTTTTGTATGTTGTAGTCTTCTGTTCCCTAGCTGCCTTGAGGATTTTTTCTTTGTCATTGATTTGTGATAATTTTATTAAGATATGCCTTCGGAGTAGGTCTATTTGGGTTAAGGTAACTCAATGTTCTCTTTGTTTCTTGGATTTATGGCTCTAATTCTTTCCACAGGCTTGGAAAATTCTCATTGATTATTTGTTTGGATATGTTCTCTATTCCTTTTTCTCTATCTTCTCCTTCTGATATACCTATTATTTTTATATTGCTCTCTCTGATGGAGTCAGACAATTCTTGTAAGGCTTTCTTATTTTTTAAAATTCATGAGTCTCTCTATTCTTGTCTCTGTAGTATCTCTAGTTGCCTGTCTTCTATGTCACTAATTCTCTCTTCTATCTGGCTTGTTTTATTAGCTAAGCTTTTACCTCATTTTTCAGTTCATGTATTGAGTTTTTAATCTCTGGCTGGTTTCTTTGTATAGTTTCAATTTCCTTGATAAAGTATTCTTTTTGCTCATTAAATTGTTTCTTCAGCTCACTAAATTGCCTTTAATGTTCTTTTTTATTTCAATGACTATTTTTAGGACTTCAATTTTGAATTCCCTGTCATTTAACTACAAGATTTCCACGTATTAAATTTTTTTTAGAGATTTTTTCATTTATCTGTACTACATCTCTGTCATTTGTATCTATGATATTTGACTACTTTTTCCTTAATGGCATTTTAGAGTGATATTGTTAATAATACTAATAAGAGATAATTAAGAAAGTAAAATAAAAGTTGAAAAATACTGTGAAAAAAATTAAAATTTTCTATTGATAAGGGGAATAAAAACTACAGGGAACAAGTAGCAGCAACTGAATAGAGATGAGAAAGTAGAGAATAAATTAAGTCAAAAACAAGCAAAATTCCACAAAGAAAAATATGAGTCCAAAATGTAATAATTTGGTAAATGACAATTAGATGAGAGCAAAAGAATTAAAAAATAAAAATAAAAGAAGTAGAAGAAAAAAAAGTAGAAGAAATGTGAAGGAAGAATAAAGAGAAAGAAGGGACAGAGAACAAAATACTAACAAAGAGAAAGGAAAAAAAAAAGAAAAAAAAACAGAAGTTTTCTGAAATTAACCCTCTCAAAAAACAAGAATAAAAAATGTAACAACAACTATGGATAATGTAGTTCAAAAGGAAAATAATAAAAAAATTAAAAAGAGGTAAAAATTACAAAAATGACCAAAAGCATAAAAAATTGTAATTATTTTTTGGTTTTGGGAGGTAGGCTCTTCCTTTTTTTTCAGCAGATGGTGCTGTATTACGAATTTTGCCTCTCTGGGCCTCTTGGGCAGAGGTCTGCTGTTGTGCTGTTGTGTTAATGTTGTAGGCTAGGCCTTAGTCCCATTAGCAGGTGGGGCTTTTTAGGGGTTTGCAATTATCTTTCTCAATCAATGTCAATCTCAGTTTTCCCGGTGCCTCTGCAAGTTCCTCACACTGGAGCTAGTAGCCAGGAGACTTAGCTGTGGGGTTCATCTCAGCTATTGTTCTCACAGCAAGGAAATCTATGCACAGCCAGTTCCCCCCTCGAACACTGCTCAAAGCAGAGTTGTGAAGAAGGCTGTGGCAACAAGAACTGCCAGCATGAACAGGCAGGGCAGGGCACAGACCAAGTGCCAAGTGTCTTTCTGTCACACACAGGCAAAATTCTATGGACCAGCAGGCATAGCTAGCATGCCTCATCACACCATAGTTTTAATCCCCATGGTCTCTTCCCGCTTGCGCTACTTGGTAACCCATGACAGACCATGTGTCCCACGACCCAAGCAATGCTTAAAGACATTTGTAGCCACCATTCTGGTGTCCAGTGTGGACATTATCAGGCTAGGAGTCTTGGCCCATGCACACGCCTAGTGCTGGAAATCTTGGAGCCAGGAATTTTGAAGGACCTGGTGCCCACACAGGTGCCTAGCCTTGACAATCTTGGATAAGCACCCTAGTCCCTGTGCATGCCTTGTGCTAGGGATTGTGCAACTGAGAGTGCTTAAAGATGCTGGTGCTCATGCAGTGCCTAACTTTGTTAATATTGGGCTAAGCACCTTGGTACACACATGTGCCTGCTCGCTCAACATGCTGATAATGCTAGGTGGAGCCGCTATCACTTTGCCAGTGATCATGGAGCTGTGTATGCACAAAGATGCTAGCACTGGCCCATGTGGGCATCCCATGCTTGTAATTTTAGGTGGATCCCACTGCCGGTACCTGCACTCAGTGTCTGCAATCTCAGGCAGAGCCAGTGTATTCTTTCTTTTGCTTGGGCATCTACCCTAACTCAGCTCCATTCCCACTAGCTCAGTCTCTCCTCTTTGCCAGACTCCAAACGAAGTGCCCCTACTTCAGATCAGTGTGGAAAGCAAAATTCCCCATTCTCCATCTTATATATTTAGCCGCTTTTTCACGCAATCATACCTTTGTCTGCTGTGTGTAAATTTCAGGTGCTCCTAAGGCTTTCTTTCTCTGTGTTTAGTTGTTGAATTTGTTGAAATTTCAAGGGGAGAGATTAGGAGTATCTTTCATACTGCCATTTCTCTGATGTCATTCCTGTTTTTTCTATCCCAATCTTTAAGGTTCTTAGTGATGTCCCTAAGCTACATATGTAGATCTCAATTTAATTGTTACAAGCCTGAAAGAAAAACGCAGCCAGATGAAAAATTTCCAAAAATGAATGAAAAGATTTGTTAACCCTTTACTAACATTTAATGCCCAATCCTTGAGGCATTAAAAACTACTATCCTTGTTTTATAAATAAACTATTTTCAGGAATAGAGTTGTGGCTCAAGAAACAATCAAAACCCAGCAAATCTTATCTAAATCATCTTTCAAAATGCAAGTTTCTGATAGGTAAATTTTATTAAAAGAAAAAATAAAAGGTCCTGGCTGGTAGCTCAGTGTATAGAATATCATCCCAGCATATGGCCATTCTGGGTTTGATTTCCAGTCAGGGCACACAGGAGCAGTGCCCATCTGCTTCTCTACCCTTCCCCTCCCCTTCTCTCTCTCTCTCTCTCTTTCTCTCTCTCTTTCTCTTCCTCTCCTACAGCCATAGCTTGATTGGTTCAAGCACATTGGCCAGGCACTGAGGATGGCTCCATGGTCTTCACATCAGATTCTAATAACAGCTCAGTTGCTAGAGGCCCTAAATGGGAAGATCATCTACCCCAGACAGGGGTTGTTGAGTGGATCTTGATTGGGCAAATGCAGAAGTCTGCCTCACTAGCTCCCCTCTTCTCACCTAAAATAAATAAGTAAATAAGTAAATAAATAAATAAATAAATAAATAAATAATTTTATCCATCTTAGCAGATCTATTTAACTTATATCTATTGCTTTTTCCTAAATTAGTGAGTTTTGACAAAAAATATTGAAACACTATTTGCTAGATAAATTTTACTTCACCTAATTTTGTCCATTTTACTACATAGAAGCTGGAAAATACTTTAATATAATTATATTTCTTAAAAGTATATTTACCCATGAGAGGACCTTGTAAAGATCATTAGGTCATTAGCAGTACTGGTTAATGTGAAATAAGTTTTCCAGACTAGTGTCTCAGTTTCTCCTTCTGGAGGAGTTGGTTTATAAATGTCTTTTATTTAAATTTTGTCTTTATTTTAGATTTTATTTATTATCTTATGCACCAGCTTTTATATTGTTCTTATTAAAGATTCTACACAGAAAAAAAATAAATTAGTAGTTCAAAATGGGGAAAGCATTTCACTCCTCTCCAGACAGTAAAATTAAAAAAAAAATTATATAATGTTATTTAATTATTTTAAAGCCTCTTCACGGAGATCTTGGAGCTGCTATAATTCTAAGAACAATAGGAGAATTAAGACATTTTCAGACCTTGGGCTGGCTTTTAAAATGGGAGGGTGTGGGAAAAATAGCTATATTAGGATTCCTTGCTGCTTTACCAGCTGGAAACACTTTGCACAATTAGTGTGTGAGCACTTGGCAGCACCAGGTGCATATTGTCTATATGAAAGCTACAGGTGCTTTCCCTTGGGGGCAGTTCTCCAAGAATGTTCTCTTGCCTCTGTGAAGTGCGGTTTTCCTCATCCCTTGCCCTTCACTGAGAAAAGCAGGTTTTCCTTTGTTTATGTGCTTACCTGTCTTTGAGAGCCTCCAATAAACAGGTATGGCTTAATGCTTTCCAGCTCTGCAGTTTTTGTAAAATCTGCCCGAATTCAATGTGAACCTGCCTGGCCTTACAGAGGGGTAAATGCCATAACCTCAATGTAAAGAAACAAAAAATGCAAGTAGCACTTTTAACCCAAGCAGCTCTGTGTCACATCCTCTCTCTTCTCTTTGGCCTCCTTGTAAGGCTGACAAGGACTAACAAAGAGTCTTGCTTTTATGGAATTTTTTTTTTGTATTTTTCTGAAGTTGGAAACAAGGAGGCAGTCAGACAGACTCCTGCATGTGCCTGACTGGGATCTACCCGGCATGCCTACCAGGGGTCGATGCTCTGCTCATCTGGGGCATTGCTCTGTTGCAACCAGAGCCATTCTAGCACCTGAGGCAGATGCCATAGAGCCATCCTCAGTGCCTGGGCCAACTTTGCTCCAATGGAGCCTTGGCTGCGGGAGGGGAAGAGAGAGACAGAGAGGAAGGAAGGAGGAGGTGTGGAGAAGCAGATGGGTGCTTCTGTGTGCCCTGTCCAGGAATCAAACCCAAGACTCCTGCATGCCAGGCCGATGCTCTAACACTGAGCCAACCGGCCAGGGCCTGCTTTTTTGGAATTATTAATAATTCTATTTATAATTATAGTAAAATATAAAACTATTCCAAATATTTCTTTGAACCAGGTAGTCTAGAAAAGCATTTTATATTACTATTCTTTTAAACTTAATTAATGTATTTTAAAGTTCTTAACAGAAAATACATGTTTGTTTTGCTTAAGCTTACAAAAAGTTTTCTGTTATTTCTGTTTGTCTACTGAAAATATAATTTTTTTCCAATAATTGTTAAGCCAAATTTGGATGGACCGAAAACATGAAAGACAGAAATAAGGTCCATAGTTTACACATCAAGGCTTTATTGTTTAGCTTGGCCAAGCGGCGTCAGCTCTGACAGAAATCTGAGGGAGAGCGCGCTGGCCCTTTGTTCTACTTAGTTTTTATAGTTTTGTAAGTGGGAAATACAGAAGCAAAAATTGCAATTAGGAGCCCCTTACCACTATTGGTTATAGTCATATGTCCTTTAACATGATAGGATCACATTCAATTTGCAAGCCATACATCATTTTGGAGAAAACAAAATTTACAAGCGAACACAATGGTAGAAAGATGTCTCTTTACATATTAAAAGCATTCCTATATTATCTACTGTTTATCTGCCATCTCTCTGTCCAGAGTCACACATGTTAACCACATGCATTTACATAGGAGAGGTAGTTTCAGTGGGGACAAATGCCCGCAAATGGCTCATTGCTATGAGAAAAGGTTTATTTTGGTTTTTCTCTCCCTGCACCTGGCTAGCCATTCACCCTTTCCCCCACAGGCATGGTGGAATGTCTGGGAATTCATGTTTTCCTCCCCTTGCATTTACAATACAATGCCAAGGGCCATCCTGACTATGCCAATCACACAGTACAGAGACTATTCTCACAATTTCTCTGCACACCTTAACCCAAATTAATAAAATGTTCTCCAAGCCTCTTAAAATATTAATATTAATTCTGTAGCCTTTGGTACTTTACAACACCTGCGGGTGAAATGGCTCAGTGGCTCCTCAATAATAATAATATGATATAAACATTTCTAATGGTCCTAAAATATATTCATAAAAGTTTCAGTCTATAGAATGCTGATTATTGATCTTTTGTTTTCCCTGTGAGTCAGTTTTTTGATAAAAGATATAAGGTATGGAGTTTTTTTTTTTAAGGGAAAGGAAGAAAGTGAGTTGTCCTAAAAGCAGGTTATTTTTGAATAAATAATGTTTGTGTAAGTGTAGAAGGTTTGTGCAAAGAAAAGAAGCAAAAAAGAAAGAACTGAGAAAGTGAACCAAGATTCAAAGGGTGGCATCACACCAGTTCACACCTCTAGTCTTCTGGTATCACTGTTCTTGTCTTGAGCATATTCGCCTCAAACTCACCAAAATTCCTGGAAAACTTTAAGAAACTGAAACCATGAGATCTCCCTTCAGGCCCCAGGCAGCTCCCTGGCTATGAACATACTCCTCCCTCACCCCTTCCCACTGTAAATACACATTCTTTCAATGATCATATCCTCAGTCTGATAGAGGAAGTTTCTTTTTCCCAATGCCCTAACATGGAGGAAAATCTCACATTTCTGTGGAACACCTTCCTGCAGGGGGAACTTTGCCATTTCCTACAAGATAAATGGTGGTTTTATGTCAATCATTTAGGACTAATTCAGGATGCAGCTCATAAACTAACTGAAAAAGCAATTAAGATAAGAAAATATGAATCCAATACTTGGGATGCTTGGTTAGACAAGATCAATAAGGGTGCATGACTACCTCCCTCATGGGCCCTATAATTCTCATCATTGCTTAAATTTTTGCAACATATTTTGTACTCCCACTTTTCTTTTCTCCAGAACTGCCTTATGGCTTTACAAACCAATCTATCTGAGAGATTATATTAGTTCAAATCACTAATTCAAACCAGGTCCACCTAAAATAACTCCCAAACCTGTAAGAATTTTTATGAGTTTTTTTTTAAGCCAAACTGTGGACAATTTGAGGAGAGCAAAGTATCAATGAACTGAGAGAGTGCTCTGGAAAATAGCAGTTTCACCATTTTATTTTAAACATTATTTTATACATTAGAGTCAAAGGGGAAGACATAAGGGGACTACATGAAATTAATTGGTGATAGATTAGGGAGGTGGGAGAAACCATAGTGGGAAAATCTCTGGGATTGGTTGAAAAGTACTGAATCTTCTTATTCATAGGCAGGAATAAGATAGTTCATAGTTAATTAACATGATAAAAATAATAGAGTACTTGTGTGTTCCTGCCCTGGTAAAACACTTGCCCTGAGGGCATGGCAGGAAAAGAAGATTACCTGCATATTATCAACTACAATATTGTAGATGCAAAATAAAACAAACAGGCTAGATTAAGGTAAACCTTGATCTTTCTTAGAGAAAAATACCTCCCTAGGACATGACTACCTGCCATGAATTGCATTTAGATAGAAAGTTTTTATTTCAAATTATCCTGTGTGATTACTTTAGGTCTCTGAGTATGTAAGGCCACCAATGCATGCTTTTCCTGCGCTTGTCAGGTTCAGCATGAGGTCCCTTTTTTTCCACACAGGACCTAGCCCAAACCTCAGATGGTTGATATTGACAACCAGCCATTCATCCCCTCCCCCTAAATTCTTCAATGACCCTAGACAGCAGAAAGTAGCTACAGAAGAAGAGACCTTTGCCCATTTTCTTTAAACAACAAAAGGCTGAAATGTTAGGTTTGGGTCCAGGGTCCCTTACCAAAAAACATCAAGTTAAATTTTAAGTGATCTGGTGCTACAAGAGTTCCCATAACTCTCCACCAAAGCAAACATGATTGATATTCCATCTCCTCCTCACCCAAATTCCCACTGGGTCAACTTCCTCATCAAGTAATCCCCTCACCCAGTCTCCCACTTGAGCTTATTCCCTCACCACCACCAAAATTTTGCACCAAAACTAACTTCATAGCTAGCCATACTAACCTCAGAAAAGCTTAAATCCCCAGATACTCAGGGATGACACCATTTTGGACTCAGCCCATCTATTCACAAATGCATAAATAAAAATTTTATAAAACTAATCAGAGAGTTCCAGACCAGCATGTGGATGTCTGGAGTTCAATTCCCAATTAGGGAACATGTGCCACAGCCATGGCTTGATAGATTCTAGTGAGTTTGCCCTGGAGCTGAGGATGGCTCTGTGGCCTCTGTCTCAAGTGCTAAAAATGGCTCAGTTGCCAAGCAATACAGCAACACCCCAGATGGACAGACCATCACCCTTGGGGGCTTGCCATGTGGATCCCAGTTGGGGCGCATGCAGGAGACTGTATGGCTGCCTTCCGTGCTCTCAATTTACTTAATTTAAACAAACAAACAAACAAACCTCATTAGGCCTTGTGTGTTCTTTGTTTGGTGACCTAACACCTAGGACATGACTACCAACCATAAACTATTTTTAATTAGTTCTAAATTCAGACCATCCTGTGTGGTTATTTTAGGCCTCTGAGTTTTCAAAGCCACTATGCAGCCTCCATGAGCCTGTCAGTATCAGTATGTGGCCTCTTTTTTTATCCAAAATACAAAATAGCAAGTAAGTGTAGCATACTCGTTTATGCAAAATCCAAAGCAGATGTTTCTAACTGAGTGGTTATCCTCAGGATGTTGATTCAGGGATCTAGGCTCCTTGAATTGTTCTGGACTCCTAAAATTATATTTTTTCCTTTCACTTAGTGATACTTTTACAATTTTGTTTGATGCTTATGTTCTTTTACGACTTGTTTTCCATTGACACCTATTTCTGTTTTTTATTTTTTTTATTTTTCTGTTGAATAAAATGACTTTTTCTATTTATTCAGAAAATATACATTTTGTTTTATTTCAAGAGATTACCCCTAATATTGAAATATATTTTTTAACTTTATTATAACCATTAATTTTAACAATGAAACAGTATCTATCATATCCTATCTGATGAGAGATTTAATTTTTGGCAATTTCTTTTGATATTCAGAATATTTTTATTATTACAGAAGTATATTTTTTATTACAGAAGTATTTAAAAATGATCTTTATAAGAACTATTTTTAGCTTAGCTTTAAATTTTATTATCACACTTAAATTATTTAGACTGAAGTATATATATTTATCTGGTTTTAGTGTTCACAGCAGGTCTCTTATTGTGTTAGCAACTCATCTTAAATTTTTTGCTTTGATTATTTCCTAAGAAAACTGGAGAAATCTTCAAGTTCTAGCAATTTTAAAGGAGTTAGTTCTAAGAATTATGTAAGTGGTATTATTTCTGCTACATTATATATCTGAGAAAGTGTTATTGTACACACATTATTGGTTATGTATATTACTAAATTTCTCATTCACAAAATTTTTCTCTTAACCTTCAGCAGAACAGTTTCTTTAGTGTTAGAAAATACCAATACATAAATAAATAATTGAATTTTTTCATCTGCCATCACGTTATTTTTACTACTAAGCTGCTTGTGGGTAAAAAATCTTTCAAATTCAAGCATTTTTTCAAAATAATTCTAAATCTTAGTTTCTTTGTATTATTTGTCTATTGGTACACATTTTTATTAAACATAATTGGGTCTTTTTCACTTATAATTTTTAGTACTTTTTTATTGTTAATTTTATTAATTATTATTAGATAATTAACCTGAAACATCACTGGAGGCAAATATGACAAAATTGAAGCTGTCCTAGTTCATGCACATGATGAGAAAACAGAGTTCTCTGGAAAAAACAATAATGCTGGGAAAAATAGAAGGCTGAAGTAAAAGAGAAATCCAGATATGAGATGAGCTGATTGTATCAAGGAAACCATCAACATGAGTCAACAGGTGATAATCAGCACTTTTCAAAATGGGATACTGTGTCTATCACATGTTCATTAGATTGTCAGTAGTTGGAGTGGACTCAGAAGCACATAACACATGCACACACACACACACACACAATTTAATCTATATTTGTTCTACCTTCTGGGTTTCACATTATATTTAACTTAGATTTCCACAATCTTTTTGTCTTGTAGAGGTTATTTCATTATTTTAATATCATGATTCTTTTCTTTAGAGTTCTGGAAAAATATAACAGATTGTATCACTACATGCTCATCATTTATTGGTAATAGTAAACAGTTTTTAATATTCTCATATTTACAAAGATATAGAGCAATTTTATTTTTATTATTTTTATTTTTTTTCTGTATTTTTCTGAAGCCGGAAATGGGGAGAGACAGACAGACTCCCGCATGCGCCCAACCGGGATCCACCCCGCACGCCCACCAGGAGGTGATGCTCTGTCCATCTGGGGCATCGCTCTGTTGCAACCAGAGCCACTCTAGCACCTGGGGTAGAGGCCGAGGAGTCATCCCCAGCGCCCGGGCCATCTTTGCTCCAGTGGAGCCTCTGCTGCGGGAGGGGAAGAGAGAGACAGAGAGGAAGGAGAGGGGGAGGGGTGGAGAAGCAGATGGGCACTTCTCCTGTGTGCCCTGGCCGGAAATCGAACCCGGGACTTCTGCACGCCAGGCTGACGCTCTACCACTGAGCCAACCTGCCAGGGCCAGCAATTTTATTTTTTAATGTTTATTGTCCATCAAATGTTCTCATCTATGAATTAAATTTTATATTGTTTACACATTTTAATTTTTTCTCCTTAGTGATCCATAAGACTTTTTTAATATAATTAATAATAACACATTGGTTGTGATATATGTATTTTAATTTTGTAGTTCTTATGTTTCTTTTCAAGTTGAAGAAGTTCCCATCTATTTACATTTATCGATTAATTATTTTTATTAATGGGTGTTAGGTATTTTAAATTTTTTGTATCACTTGATATGATCATATGATTTTAACCCACTTATATGATGGGTTATAATAATTTATTTTTAAAATTATTGTATTAATTGTGGTGAAATTGGTTAATAAAATTATAAAGGTTTTAGGTGTGCACTTATATAATACACCATACATATATATATATTGCATTGTGTGTTTACTACCCCAAGTCAGGTCTCCCTTCATCATTATCTATCCCTTCTTTACTCTCTTCCACCTTTCCCTACCCACATTCTATCCTGTAATCTCCATTGTTTTCTATGTCTATTAGTTTTTTGTTTCTTTGCTTAATCTCTTCACCTTTTTCAGCCAACTCCCCAATTCCCATTTCCTCTGACAGCTGTCAGTCTGTTTTTTGTATCTTTGTGTCTTCTGATATTTTTTTTCTACAGAGACAGAGAGAGAGTCAGAGAGAGGGATAGACAGGGACAGACAGACAGGAACAGAGAGACAAGAAGCATGAATTATTAGTTTTTTGTTGTGCGTTGCGACATCTTAGTTGTTCATTGATTGCTTTCGCATATGTGCCTTGACCATGGGCCTTCAACAGACTGAGTAACCCCTTGCTCAAGCCAGTGACCTTGGGTCCAAGCTGGTGAGCTTTTGCTCAAACCAGATGATCCCATGCTCAAGCTGGCAACCTCGGGGTCTTGAAACTGGGTCTTCTGCATCCCAATCTGATGCTCTATCCACTGCGCCACCACCTGGTCAGGTTGTCTTCTGGTATTTTATTTGTTAGTTTATTTTGTTAATTAAATCACACAGATGAGTGAAATCATATGGTACTTACCTTCTTCTGCTGGCTTATTTCACTTAGCATAATAATCTCTATGTCCATCCATGCTGTCACAAAGGTAAGATGTCCTTATTTTTAAAGTTAAGTAGTATTCCATTCCAGCAATTCCATTTCTGGGAATACATCCAAAGAAATTCAAAACATTAATTCAAAAGAACATATGCACCACTGTTTATTGCAGTGTTATTTACAATAGCCAAGATTTGTAAGCAGACCAAGTACCCATCAGTAGATGATTTTTAAACCTTGAACCAGCCTTAACTAAGTGGAATAAATCTCACTTTGTCATGCCCTAATTCTTAATATGCATTGTTGAAATCAGTTAATATATTTTTTAATATTTTTGCATCTATGTTCATATGAGATATTGGTTAGTATATCTTCTGTTTTATAATACTTCAGTCTAGTTTTAATATTAGGATAATTCTGACCTCATAACATGAGTTAAGAAATGTTATTTCTGCTTGTGTTTTCTAAAAGAGATTGTAGAAAACTGATGCTGTTTTTTTCTCACAGATCTGGTAGAATTCACCAGTAAAATACTCTGGGACTGGCATTTATAGTTGGTGAATATTATTAATCATTGATTAAAATTCTTTAATATATATATATATACACACATTTATTCAGATTACCTTTTTCTCTTGTATAAGTTTTGTAATTTGTGTCCATCGAGGAATTGTTCAATTTTATCTCAGTTATAATATTTCTGGACATAGAATTGTTTCTAATATTTCTTTATTAAGTTTTGCTCACTGAGCGCTCAATAATAAACTCTCTTTTATTTATTTATTTTTTCTATGTGAGAGGAGAGGAGATAGAGAGACTCCAGTATATGTCCTGACCGGAATCCGTCTAGCAACCCCCATCTGGAGCCAATACTCTGCCCATCCGAGGCTACTAGCACCTGAGCTCTTTTTAGCACCTGAGGTAAGGGCTCCATGGAGCCTTCCTCAGCACCCAGTTAATGTGCTTGAAACAATTGAGCCATGGCTGCAAAAGGAGAAGACAAAGAGAAAAAGAAAAGAAGGAAGGAGTGAGGTGGAGAAGCAGATGGGTGCTTCTCCTGTGTGTCTTGACCAGAAATCAAACCCAGGACATCCACACACCTGGCAGATGTTCTACCACTTTGCCAGCCAGCCAAGGCCTCTTTCATTTCTAATATTGGTTATTTGTGACTTCCTTCTTCTTTTTTTGGTTATCCTGGCTATAGGTTTATTGATATTATAGATCACTTTAAAGAACCACACTTTTTGTGCATTTTTGTTTATTACATTTCTGCTGTACAATTGTATTAATTTCTGTCCTACTTTTTATAATTTATTTTATCCTTCCTGCTTTGGACCTTAATTGTTTATAATTTCTTTAATTTCTTTTTTTTCTTTTTCTTTTTGTTACAGAGACAGAGAGGAACAGACAGGGACACACAGATAGGAAAGGAGAGAGATGAGAAGCATCAGTTATTTGTGCCACCTTAGTTGTTCATTGATTGCTTTCTCATATATGCCTTGACCAGGGGGCTACAGCAGAATGAGTGAAACCTTGCTCAAGGCAGCAACCTTGGGAACAAACCAGTGACTTGGACTTCAATCCAGTGACCTTTGGGCTCAAGACAGCGACCATGGTGTTATGTCTATGATCCCATCCCATACTCAAGCCAGCAACATTGCACTCAAACTGGTGAGCCCACGGTCAAACTGGATGAGCCCACACTGAAGTCAGTGACCTTGGGGTTTCAAACCTGGCTCCTCTGCATCCCATCCAATTCTCTACCAACTTCACCATTGCCTGGTCAGGCTAAAATTATATTTTTATGGACAAATAATCTTTGACAAAGGAGCCAAAAACACACAATGGAGCCTGACCAGATGGTGGCACAGTGGATAGAGAATTGGACCAGGAGGAAGAGACAGTGACTGTCTCTGAGAGTTCCCATCTCCTTCTATCAGATGAAAACTTCACCTCTTTTCACTACCAGGTGCTATGTGGGCACACCTTTTATGTTCTGGTGCTCTAGGCTGAGGCGTCCTAACTGGGGCTTAGGAACCCTACTTCTCTGGACAAACCTCCCTATAGCCGAGAGTCCTTTTGAATCCTCAACCACTGCTCACTTCAGGTGGTGGGGGCAACCCTTTTCATGTTTCTACTCTTTTTACCCATCTCAATGTGACTTCTTGGTTGTGTATTCCCCTTCATTTAGTCCAACATTGGTTTTTCAAAATGATTATTCTTAAAATTATTTTTAAACCAATTCGTTCCTAGGAGGTGGCAATTGGAATGTACAGCTATTTCATTGCCTTCTTGGAATCTCTAGTGCTGTGATGCTTTATCCCAGAGGTCCTGCCAGGTACTCAGCAAGGTCCAGGCTCAAAGTCAGCACAAGGGGGAAGCACCCAAGACTCAAGCAACAGTGAACTGCAAGTGAGCATGCTGCCCTCAGTACTGATTTAAAAACAATTTAATGACTTTTAAATTAATTTTAGAGAGAGGAAGGAAGAGAGAGAGGGACCAGAACATTGATCTGTCTTTCTCATTGATCAGTATGTGTCCTGACCAAAGATAAAACTGGTTGTACTCCTTTTGAAGTTAGCCATTCTATTTCTACATGTTCAGTGATTTCATTAGCTTTTCTAATGTGATCGTGGTGGTGTTCTGTTGTTTTGTTTCATGGTAATGTGTTTTACCCTTCTATTTTTTATAGATACATTTTATTTTATTTTATTATAAGTTTTTTAGTTTATTGTGTTAACATGGATTCAAGTGTCCCACTCAATATAACACACTATCTCCCCGACAATGTGCCCCCCTTTACACCCCCTTTGCCTGTCTCTGGAATTTGTCATTCTTTTATCTGCATTTATGTGTAATGTATATATAATTTTACTAATCCCTTAACCTTCTCTTATCTTGTCCCATCTTCTTTCCCTATGACAGCTTTCCTTCTGCTCCTCATGACCATGCCTCTGCCTTATTCCATTTCTGAGTACACCATGTTCATTAGATTCCATATAGAAGTGCAATCATATAATATTTGTCTTTCTGTGCCTGCCTTATTTCATTTAGCATAATAATTTCCAAGCTCATCTATGATGTTGCAGAAGGTAAGATTTTCTTCCTTTTTATGGCTGTTCAGTATTCATTTCTGTATATGTACCACAGCTTTTTTTTTTTAATTCACTCTTCCACGGATGGACACTTAAGCTGTTTCCAGATCTTGGCTATTGTAAGCAGTGCTGCAATAAACATGAAGGTGCATATCTACTTCTGAATTTAGTGTTTTGGGAATCTTGGGATATATTCCTAACAGTGAGAAAGCTGGGTCAAAAGACAGGACCATTTTTAATTTATTGAGAAACATTGTTTTCCATGGTGGTTGCATAAATCTGCATCCCTATCAGCAGTGCAGAAGGGTTTCCTTTTCTCTACACCCTGTCCAGCACTTGTGTGTTGATTTGTTAATGAGAGTCATTCTTATAGTTGTGAGATAGTATCTAATTTGGTTTTAATTTGCATTTCTCTGATGATTAGTGACTTTGAACATTTTTTTAATACTTCTCTTAGGAAAAGTGCCTATTCAATACCTTTACCCATTAATAATTGCATTGTTTACTTTGTGGTTGGTGAGCCTTAGAAATTCTTTATAAATTTTTGTTATTAACCCCTTTTCAGATATATTAAATAATGTTCTCCCATTGTGTGGGTTGTCTTTTTATTATGTTAATGGTGTTTTTTTCTGTGCAAAAGCTTTCTAGTTTGATATAAATGCATTTGTTTATTTTCTCCTTCATTTCACTTGCCCGCAGAGATATGTCAAAAAAAAAATATGTCTACAAGATGTCAAAAAGTTTATTGCCCATGTTTTATTCCAAGATTTTTATGGTTTTGTGCATTACATTTAAGTATTTTATTTTAATTTGTTTTTGTGAATGCTGTAAGTTGTTGGTCTAGTTTCATTTTTTTGCCTGTACCTGTTCAATTTTTTCCAACACCATTTATTAAAGAGACTATCTTTATTCTGTTGTATTATCTTGCATCCTTTGTCAAGTTGCAATTGACCAAAGAGGTGTGGGTTTATTTCTAGGTTCTTTGTTCTCTTCCACTGCTCTGTATGTTTGTTCTTATGCCAATGCCAAGCTGCTTTGATTACAATAGCTTTGTAGTATAACTTTACACCAGTACGATACCTTATATTTTGTTCATCATTATTAAGATTGCTGAGGCTATTCAGTGGTTTTTTTGTTTGTTTGTTTCATATAAATTTTTGGAATATTTATTCTAGATCTATAAAGTGTGCCATTAACATTTTACTAGGAATTGCATTGAATATATAGATTGCTTTGGGTAATATAGACATTTTAATAATATTAATTATTTCTATCCATGAACATGGTATATGCTTCCACTTAATTGTCAAAGATTATTTGTCCATAAAAATATAATTTTAGCCTGACCAGGCAATGGTGAAGTTGGTAGAGAATTGGATGGGATGCAGAGGAGCCAGGTTTGAAACCCCAAGGTCACTGACTTCAGTGTGGGCTCATCCAGTTTGACCGTGGGCTCACCAGTTTGAGTGCAATGTTGCTGGCTTGAGTATGGGATGGGATCATAGACATAACACCATGGTCGCTGTCTTGAGCCCAAAGGTCACTGGATTGAAGTCCAAGTCACTGGTTTGTTCCCAAGGTTGCTGCCTTGAGCAAGGTTTCACTCATTCTGCTGTAGCCCCCTGGTCAAGGCATATATGAGAAAGCAATCAATGAACAACTAAGGTGGCACAAATAACTGATGCTTCTCATCTCTCTCCTTTCCTATCTGTGTGTCCCTGTCTGTTCCTCTCTGTCTCTGTAACAAAAAGAAAAAGAAAAAAAAGAAATTAAAGAAATTATAAACAATTAAGGTCCAAAGCAGGAAGGATAAAATAAATTATAAAAAGTAGGACAGAAATTAATACAATTGTACAGCAGAAATGTAATAAACAAAAATGCACAAAAAGTGTGGTTCTTTAAAGTGATCTATAATATCAATAAACCTATAGCCAGGATAACCAAAAAAAGAAGAAGGAAGTCACAAATAACCAATATTAGAAATGAAAGAGGCCTTGGCTGGCTGGCAAAGTGGTAGAACATCTGCCAGGTGTGTGGATGTCCTGGGTTTGATTTCTGGTCAAGACACACAGGAGAAGCACCCATCTGCTTCTCCACCTCACTCCTTCCTTCTTTTCTTTTTCTCTTTGTCTTCTCCTTTTGCAGCCATGGCTCAATTGTTTCAAGCACATTAACTGGGTGCTGAGGAAGGCTCCATGGAGCCCTTACCTCAGGTGCTAAAAAGAGCTCAGGTGCTAGTAGCCTCGGATGGGCAGAGTATTGGCTCCAGATGGGGGTTGCTAGACGGATTCCGGTCAGGACATATACTGGAGTCTCTCTATCTCCTCTCCTCTCACATAGAAAAAATAAATAAATAAAAGAGAGTTTATTATTGAGCGCTCAGTGAGCAAAACTTAATAAAGAAATATTAGAAACAATTCTATGTCCAGAAATATTATAACTGAGATAAAATTGAACAATTCCTCGATGGACACAAATTACAAAACTTATACAAGAGAAAAAGGTAATCTGAATAAATGTGTGTATATATATATATATTAAAGAATTTTAATCAATGATTAATAATATTCACCAACTATAAATGCCAGTCCCAGAGTATTTTACTGGTGAATTCTACCAGATCTGTGAGAAAAAAACAGCATCAGTTTTCTACAATCTCTTTTAGAAAACACAAGCAGAAATAACATTTCTTAACTCATGTTATGAGGTCAGAATTATCCTAATATTAAAACTAGACTGAAGTATTATAAAACAGAAGATATACTAACCAATATCTCATATGAACATAGATGCAAAAATATTAAAAAATATATTAACTGATTTCAACAATGCATATTAAGAATTAGGGCATGACAAAGTGAGATTTATTCCACTTAGTTAAGGCTGGTTCAAGGTTTAAAAATCATCTACTGATGGGTACTTGGTCTGCTTACAAATCTTGGCTATTGTAAATAACACTGCAATAAACAGTGGTGCATATGTTCTTTTGAATTAATGTTTTGAATTTCTTTGGATGTATTCCCAGAAATGGAATTGCTGGAATGGAATACTACTTAACTTTAAAAATAAGGACATCTTACCTTTGTGACAGCATGGATGGACATAGAGATTATTATGCTAAGTGAAATAAGCCAGCAGAAGAAGGTAAGTACCATATGATTTCACTCATCTGTGTGATTTAATTAACAAAATAAACTAACAAATAAAATACCAGAAGACAACCTGACCAGGTGGTGGCGCAGTGGATAGAGCATCAGATTGGGATGCAGAAGACCCAGTTTCAAGACCCCGAGGTTGCCAGCTTGAGCATGGGATCATCTGGTTTGAGCAAAAGCTCACCAGCTTGGACCCAAGGTCACTGGCTTGAGCAAGGGGTTACTCAGTCTGTTGAAACAATACAGATTTATTTTTTCAATGTCTTAAAATTTTCTGAGTCAAGCATTTGCTTCCTTGGTTAAACTTTTTCCCAGGTAATTTTTTGTTTGCAATAGTGAAGGAGATTCTTAATCTCTATTTATCACAGTTTACTGTTAGTGTATAAAAATATCATTTATTTCTGAATATTAATTTTATACCTTGCACATTGCCAAATTCATTTATCAAGTCTAGAATTTTTTTTATTGAAAGTTTAGCAGTTTATGTGTATAGTATTATGTCATCAGCAAATAATGATGTATATTTTTTTTCTTCTTTTTCAATTTGAATGCTTTTTATTTCTTCTTCTTGTCTGATTGCTGTGGCTAGGACTTCTTATATAATGTTGAATTATAGTGGTAAAAGAAGACACTCTTGTCTGTTCCTTATCTGAAAGAGATTGCTTTTCATTTTTTTTCCATTAAATATAATGTTGGCTGTTGGTTTGTCATATATAACCTTTAATATGTTGACATATGTTTCTTGTATTCCCATGTTGCTCAGAGTTTTGATCATAACTGGGTGCTGAATTTTATCAAATGCTTTTTGTTCATTTATTAATACAAGCATGTGTTTTTTATTTTTCATTTTGTTTATGTGATGAATCATATTTATAGATTTGTGAATATTGTACTAGCCTTGCCTCCCCAGAGTAAATCTCACTTGATCAAGATGTTTGATCTTAGTATATTGCTGAATCTGGTTTGCTAATATTTTGTTGAGGATTTTAGTATGTATGTTCATCAGAGGTATTGGCTTATGGTTTTTTTATTTGTAGTATCTTTACCTGTTTTTGAAATGAGGATAATGCTGCCTCACAAACTGAGCCTGGAAGTCTTTCCTCCTCTTGAATTTTTTGAAATAACTTGAGAAGAATAGGTCTTAGTACTTCTTTGACTATTTAGTAAAATTTGCCTGTGAAGCCATCTGCTCCAGGAGTTTTGTTTGCTGGGAGTTTTTTTTTTGTTTGTTTTTGTTTTTGTTTTTGTTTTTGTTTTTTTAACAGTGTCAGTTTCATTTGTTTTAATCAGCCTGTTTAGGATATCTGATTCGTCCAAATTGAGTTTTAGAAAGTTTTGTGTTTCTAAGAATTTATTCATTTCACCTAGGTTGTCCATTTTTTTTGGCATATAGATCTTCATGATATTTTCTTACAATCCTTTGTATTTCTGAGGGGTCAGTTGTTACTTCTCCATTTTTATTTCTAATTTTATATATGTGTTCTCTCTCTTTATTATTAATTTTTTTGATGAGTCCAGTTAAAGATTTATCAATCTTGTATACCTTTTCAAAAAATCAGCTCTTGATTTCACTGTTCTTTTGTATTGTTTTGTTTTAGTTTCTATGCTATTTATTTTTACTCTGACCTTTATTGTTCCCCTTCTACTTCTTCTATGCTTACTTTCTTGTGTTTTATTTGTTTGTTTTCTTGTTTTTTATTTATTTATTTATTTTAGTTTTCTTAGGTGCAGGGTAAGGTTGTTTATTTTACCTTTTTTTTTTTAAGGTATGCCTGTAATGCTATAAACTTCCATCTCAGGACTGCTTTTGCTGTGTTACTTCGATTTTGGTTTGTTTTATATTCATTTCAAATTGTTTCAAGAAAACTTTGATTTCTTCCTTGATCTTGTTGTTAACCCATTCATTATTTAATAACATGCTATTTAACCTCCAAGTGTTTGAATGTTTTTCAGTTTTACTATTGTAGTTGATTTCACTTCCATGCCATTTTGATCAGAGATGCTTGATATACGTCTAATCTTAAATTTATTGAGACTTGCTTTGTGTTCTAAAATGTGGCCTATCCTGGAAAATTTACTATGAGAATTTGAAAAGAATGTCTATTCTACTGTATATTTGGGGTGAAATGTCCTGAAGATATCATTTAAATGCAGATGATCTAGTGTGTCATTTAAAGCCATTAATTTTTTTTCTTAATATTCTGTCTGTGAATGGATCTATCCATTGATGTTAGTGAGGTAATAAATGCCTTATTATTATAATATTGTTGTTGATCTTTCCTTTTATGTCTATCAACATTTGCTTTATATATTTATATGTTCTTATATTAAGTGCCTAGTATTTACAATGGTTACACCCTCCTGTTGGATTGATCCTTTTATCATTACATATTGACCATCTTTGCCTCTCATTATAGACTTTGTTTTAAAGGCTATCTAGTCAGATATAAGTATTGCTTCCCTAGCTTTTTTTTCATTTCCATTTGTATGAAATACTTTTTCTAGCCCTTCAATTTCAATTTATGTATATCTTTTGTTCTGAGGTGGGGTTCTTGTAGACAGCATATATAACAGTCCTGTGTTTTTATCCATGCAGCTATTCTATGTCTTTTGACTGGATCATTTTATTAATTTATTAATTAATTTATTTTTTATCTGGGCAGTTTTTGTATTTCTTCTTTAATTTTATTTATTTTTTATTTTTTTGTATTTTTCTGAAGCTGGAAACGGGGCTAGACAGTCAGACAGACTCCCGCATGTGCCCGACAGGGATCCACCCGGCACGCCCACCAGGAGCGATGCTCTGCCCACCAGGGGGCGATGCTCTGTCCCTCTGGGGCGTCGCTCTGTCACGACCAGAGCCACTCTAGCACCTGGGGCAGAGGCCAAGGAGCCATCCCCAGCGCCCGGGCCATCTTTGCTCCAATGGAGCCTCGGCTGCGGGAGGGGAAGAGAGAGACAGAGAGGAAGGAGGGGGGGTGGAGAAGCAGATGGGTGCTTCTCCTGTGTGCCCTGGCTGGGAATAGAACCCGGGACTTCTGCACGCCAGACCGACGCACTACCACTGAGCCAACCGGCCAGGGCCTCTTCTTTAATTTTAAATGACAGTCTTTCTGGATAAAGTAGTTTGTGTTAAATTTTATTGTTTGATATTACTTTAAATATTTTTTGCCATCCCTTCTGGCCTGAGGTCTTTCTGTTGAAAAATCAGTTGTTATCCTTATCAGGGCTCTCTGTTGGTAATTAACTGCTTTTTTTTTTTTTTTTTTGCAACTTCTTGTAGTTTTTCTTTGTCTCTTAACTTTGGCATTTTCATTATGATGTGTCTTGGTGTAGACTTCCTCGAGTTCATCTTTAATTGGACTCAGGGCTTCTTGAAGATGTGTAACTTTTTCTTTTATTAGTTTTAGGAACTTTTCAGCTATATTTTCTTCAAACAAGGTTTTTATCCCTTCTTTGCTCTCTTCTCTTTTAGAAACCCGTATGATGCAGATGTTGTTTCTCTTTATGTTGTTGCAGAGGTCTCTTAGAGTTTCCTCAGTCTTTTCGAGCCTTTTTATTTTGTTGCTCTGCTTCTATGCTTATGTTTATCCTGTCCTCTAAATTGCTGATTTGATCATTTGCTTCATCCAGACTGTTGTTGATTTTTTTAGTGCAATCTTTATTTCTGATATTGTATTTTTCATTCCTGACTTGTTCTTTTTATTATTTCAGTGTCATTTTGGATGCTTGCTATTTCTTTGTTTAATTTCTCATTATGATTATCCATTTTTGCTCTAAGTTCCTTGAGCATCCTAACAGTTATTATTTTAAATTCTGCAACTGTAAGTTTGGTTACTTTCATTTTATTTATTTATTTTCGTTGGGATGTCTCATGATTCATTTGAGTCATATTTTTTGACTGCCCATTTTGTCTGTGCATTTGGTAGCTCTGCTCTTGCTTTGGAATTTGTTGTGGTGTCTTTATGAGAAAGATAGACTCAGTGGTATAGATTTCTAGGCCACCTAAGTTTCTTGCTCTAGGAATTCTTCTTGATGGTTATATTGAGCCTCCTATTGTGTTTCAGTTTCAGTATTGAATGCAGTTGGTCCTTTTTTGGGTGCTGTTATTCTTTCAGGCTGGCTGTCTCTAAAGGTCAACCTTGATTATATATAGTAGACAGTGTGCAGTGTCTGTTCTGTTGGGTGTATATATTCTCCTCAGTGTCTAGTGCTGTTGGACTACTCCTTTGGGTGTGCTGCTTATGTAGTTACCTAAGTCTAATGTTGGTGCTCTCTGCTACCCACTATTGGTTATGTTGATTCTGCATCTTATTGGTTGATGGCAGCTATTGTTTGTAACCTGCTGTGGGCAACCTGTATTGAGCTACTGCTCTGTTTGCTGTTTGTATCTTCATTTCTTGTACCTGCATAGTGTGGAAGGGGCCAATCTATGTATCGTGATTGCTTCCTCCTGCTTAGTGATGACAGCATCTCTATAAAAGCCCCAAGCTCTTTAAGATTTACCTCCACTTTTCAGCTGTTCCACCTTCTCTTGGAGTTGTGTGGTATTCCCATGAAGTCTCTTCTAGAAAGACTGTAGTGTGGACTCAGACTTCTCTCATCTCTCCAACCCCTCTATAGGTTGTAAGTTTGGTGGGTTAAGGCAGTTGAGGTTGGGAATGCAACATTAGTGGGGCTTCTTTCAGGGTTCTCTTGGTCAGGAGCTCAATATGGAAAAATTGGCCCCTAATCCAGAGCTTATTCTCTCAGACACTGATGGATATTCCAGTTCTATTTTTCCTTAGAGAGGTGAGAAGAAGGTTTAGATTGGGTGGAGCTGTCTGACCCCTCCACAGTAGTTCTTCCTGATGGTGAGCCCTTGGTCTCAGGGAGGAAGACCAACAGAGTCCTCCCCTAGAGTTGACTCTGTCATGCCAGAACGAGGCTAAACTCCTTCACTGAACCCAATAATAGGCTCATGGGGACCCACACTTTGAATGTCCATTCTCCAAGACTGTTTCCTGTCCCCTTGTGGAACCTAGCCCTGTGGGGCAGGATATCTAGAACCTGGGTTGCCTGACTATGAAGCTCTGCCCTATCCAGTGCACACAAGCTGTGGTGCCTTTGCAGATCACAGAAAGTGGAGCTTATCTCAGCTAAGCCCAGTATCTGATGATCTTTCACTTAGGACTCACCTCCAGCAAGGGTTGTTAGATCTTGAACCAGCACTCTCTGCAGCTGGCCACTAGATGTGTTTCCGCTAACTCTCCCTGGAAGGAACCCAGTGCAGATCAGTGTGGCACTCTGCCTTTTCCTGGCCTTTAGCAGCCTTCTTGGAGTTACAAACAATCCAGGGTTTGTGGCTGCTTTATTTGGACCCAGGTGCACATGGAAATACCAAGCTTCAAACCTAGGCTGGCTTTTACCCACACTGGACCTGGGGGAAGTTTAGCAATAAGCCAAGGTTCCCTGAGATGCCTCCTGAAGATTCTGTCTGCAGGATGCTTGTTGGGCTCAGCCATTGAAAAATACTTCTGGTGTTATCTAGAGTGTATGGAAATTCAAAGATTAGGAAGGGTGGTGTGTGTGGCTCCTGTCTCTCAGCCTCAGGTGTCAGTCTGTCCAGACTATTTTCAAAGACCTCAGTAGGTTGTGCCCACAAGGATTCTGGTGAGTGTGGCCTCTGAGACCCAGAGATGTGATCTACACATTGTCTTGACAGTTTCTACTGAGTCCCTAGGGAGGTAGAAGCAGCAGTCATAGTCTTGGGAGACTGTGGGGAAAGTTCCGGCCTCAATGTTAGAAAGTTGAATCACTGATGCAACCCCTGCTGCTTGGGTTACTTCTCAAAATGACCTAGTCACCATAGGGTGGGGTAGGAGAGATTTCCAAGGATAAGGCTGTTACTGTTCCCCAGGTTGATGCTGCACAGGGGGAACTGCTCTGCCTTAGAAAGATTGTGACTGTGTGAACCTCAGCACAGGGGTTCCTGTAGCTGTCCCCCACTGTCTCTCCTTGAGACACCAACTTTACACTCTGCTCACAAAGCTCTAGCCTTCCAGCCTTACTTCCACTGGAGCTCCTGATAAATGACTGTGAATGAGATTTACTGACCTGACCCTTTTAGATGGAGCCTGCAAATCCAAGAACTTCCATCTTTCTTGCAGACAGAAATCTCAGCTGTTTTCACTGCAAATGCTATGTGGGTGCCTCTTCTAGGCTCTGAGGCTTTAGGCTGGCATGCAGTTACTGGAGCTTAGAAACTGCACAGCTCAAGGTGAAGCTCCTTGCAGAAAAAGTTCCCCCAGAAAGTCTGTTTCTGCTCCTGAAAGTGGGGCAGCCCTTTCTGCATCTCTGATCTTCCTAACAGTCTTGTGACTTCTTCTGTGATCCTTGGTTATAGGATCCTGTCATTTTAGTTTGATTGGGGAGCCAAAAGATAGAAATTTGACTTCAGTGATAGTAGCTTCTCAGCTGTAATGCATAGGAGATATATAAGTGTTAGGATATGGTTTATTTGCTTACTATTTGCTCTCTTAATGGCTCCCTGGACTTTACATTGAAATGTAGCAAAAGGTTAACCTTTGCAGGAATGTCAGGAAAAGCTTACATTGGGGAACAACCTGACAATTAGGGGAATTTAAATCACAATAGTTCTTTATAAAAGTCTAGGCACAGGATTTACTGCAAAAAGTTAAAGTGTGTAAATTAATTAGAAACATAGTTCACTAATCTTTAATATTTGCTTTGTACTGTATCTTAAGAAACAGGTAGTATTTCACAAATAATTCCCAGAGGCAGATAGTCTCAGAGGCATGAGGTCCTGGCTATTTGTGGAAGGCAACTCACCCCAGCTGTCTTGAAAATTTACCAAGGACACCTGATAGGACTATGCAGACAGAGCCTGTATTACATCACAAGAACTTGTAGAGGAGAAGTTTCTGCAGCTTAACCCCTACCTCTTGCATATTGTTACATAAAAAACTGGATGGACTTTTCCTTTTTTTTTCCTTTTGCTATAGCAATTTGAAGACACTCCGTCTTCATTTCTCTTTATTGGTATTAAGGTTGGTGAGTAACCCCAAATTTAACTTTGTTTTCCATTTATAAGTCCAAAGTTGGTTTTTCAAGATGATTATTCTTAAATTAAGTTGTAATCCAATTTGGTCTTGGAAGGTGGCAGTTGAAACTTCTACCTTCTCTGTCACCATTTTGGAATCGTTACCCTTCTTTTTAATATATAGTTTTACATTGGAAAATTTCAAAGTTAATTAGTATCTTTTTCTTTCTTTTTCTAAAAATACACAGACCATAGAAATATTTAAATATAATTACTCTTCTTGGCCTCCTCTCATTTACATCTTTTATATGTTGTCTAGAAATTTTTATACTTTTTGTTCCAGCTTTTGAAGAAGTGCATTTTTAAGCCCTTCCTGTTCTGTGAGCTCATAGCTTGGTAGTGAGTCTTTAATGAAAATATGGTAAGGCAGATTAAACTTCATGGCAATTGATGGGAATTTGTTATATGTTCAAGATCCCAGCCCATAGCTTTTACCTAAAGGGGACCAAGGCATTAATCAAAACCATTGAATGGTTACACACTATATTTCAGCAAAGTACAATATAACAGGTTTCTAGAATTTCCAAAGATTTTTTTCTGACAAAAATTTGAAATATTTCATAAATTTCTAAATTTGTAATAAAGAATGTACTTGGTCATCTTTAAATTAAAGACTTATTTGAGATCCAAGGCAGAGTGCATTTATTTAACTTAGGGTAAAAATAAGAAAGATAAAACATTGTTCCAAATTAAAATTAAATTGAATTTCAAAGATTTTGATGTTCTTTTGACCTACAAATAAAATCATATTTATTGGTTCTGTTGACTGAAATTGTACACTGGGTGTGATTTTGTATTGAGATGTGCATACTGTTTGAACTTTCATGTAGAACTCCTTTCTATTCTGAGCTCTACCATGTGATACCATTTTGACCTTAAGCCCAGTATTTAAACTCCTCATGCTTAGTTTCTTTTGTATGTCAAAAAAGTGACAATACTTGCCTTGGGTACTACTACATAAAATTGCTGTGAGAGTCAAAAACAGTACTTAAGGATAATGTTTCCTGGCTTATAAAATATTATGCAAATGTAAAGTATTATTAAGAAACAAGAAAATACTGAAAAACTGCCTATGACTTAGGTCCTGATTCACATGAGTCATCTTATCAAGGAGGCAAGAATTATTATAAAATCTGGAAATTTTGATGATTTTCTATGTCTTCCAAACATAACCTATTTGAAGTAAAATAGTGATAAAAACTGAAAAATAAAAATAAATCAAAGAGGCTGTCTTTTTTTTTATTGCTTAATAATTAATGTTTGACATAAAAAGCCAGGGAGGAGACTTATTTTATAAAGATTGATAACATATTTTTTTAATAATTTTATCTTTTTAATGGGGCGACATCAATAAATCAGGATACATATATTCAAAGATAACATGTTCAGGTTATCTTGTAATTCAATTATATTGCATACCCATCACCCAAAGTCAGATTGTCCTCTGTCACCTTCTATCTAGTTTTCTTTGTGCCCCTCCCCTCCCCCTTTCCCTCTCCCTCTCCCCCCTCCCCCCGTAACCACCACACTCTTATCAATGTCTCTTAGTCTCACTTTTATGTCCCACCTACGTATGGATTAATGCAGTTCCTGTTTTTTTCTGATTTATTTATTTCACTTCATATAATGTTATCAAGATCCCACCATTTTGCTGTAAATGATCCGATGTCATCATTTCTTTTTTTTTTTTTTTTTTTGTATTTTTCTGAAGCCGGAAACGGGAGAGACAATCAGACAGACTCCCGCATGCGCCCGACCGGGATCCACCCGGCACGCCCACCAGGGGCGACGCTCTGCCCACCAGGGGGCGATGCTCTGCCCCTCCAGGGCGTCACTCTGCCGTGACCAGAGCCACTCTAGCGCCTGGGGCAGAGGCCAAGGAGCCATCCCCAGCGCCCAGACCATCTTTGCTCCAATGGAGCCTTGGCTGCGGGAGGGGAAGAAAGAGACAGAGAGGAAGGAGGGGAGGGAGTGGAGAAGCAAATGGGCGCTTCTCCTATGTGCCCTGGCCGGGAATCGAACCCGGGTCCCCCGTAGGCCGGGCCGACGCTCTACCGCTGAGCCAACCGGCCAGGGCCCATATTATTAACATATTATTGACTGTAACTCATATGCTGTACTTTACATCACTGTAATTATTTTGTAACTGTGTATTTGTACATCTCAATCCCTTCATATTTTTATCAAGCCCTCTAACACTTCTCTTCTTTGGTAACCATTAGTCTTTTATTTCTATTTATTTGTTTCTACTTTATTTATATTGCTCTTTAGATTTTACATATAAGTGGAATAATACAGTATCTGTATTTTTCTGTCTGACTTATTTTACTTAGTATATTATCCTAAGTTCATCCATGCTGCATGAGACTTATTCTTTTATTTTAACTTTAACTATTTTTTTTAACTTTTAAATACAGTTGACATAAAATACAATGTTATGTTAGTTTTAGGTGTACAATCCAATCATTAGACATTATATAACTTATTAAGTGATCATTCTGATTATTATTGTACCCATCTGACACCATCTATAGTTATTATAATGTTATTGACTTATTCCCTATGCTGTACTTTACATTCCTTTGACTATTCTGTAACTACCAATCTGTACTTCTTAATCCCTTCACCTTTTTTTACTTCCCCCAACCCCTCTTCCACCTGTCAACTGTGAAAATATTTTTATCTATGGGTTTATTTCTGTTATGCTTGTTTATTTTTTAAGATTTAATTGTTGATACATATGCATTTATTTCTATTATATCATTCATATTTTCTATCTTCTTTTTTCCTCAAATAAAACTCTTTAACATTTCATGTAATACTGGTTTGGTAGTGATGCATTCTTTTAGCTCTTTCTTATCTGGGAAGATTTTTATATGGCCATCAGTTCTAAATGATATCCTTTCTGGCAAGAGCGATCTTTATTGTAGGTCTTGCTTTTCATCATTTTGAATATTTCTTAGTAATTCCTTCTGGATTGCAAATTTTCTGTTGAGAAATCAGCTGAAAGTCTTATGGCAACTCCCTTATAGGTAACAAATTTCTTTTGTCTGGTTGCTTTTAAGATTCTTTCTTTGTCTTTAACCTCTGACATTTTAATTATGATGTGTTTTAGTGTGGGCCTTTTTGAGTTCATCTCATTTGGGACTCTATGCTTTCTGGACTTGTATGTCTATTTTCTTTAGCAAGTTAGGAAAGTTTTCTGTCACTTTTTTAAAAATAGGCTTTCAATTCCTTGTTCTTTCTCTTCTCCTTCCAGCACCTCCATGATACAAATGTTGGAATGCTTAGTTGTCCCAGAGTTTTCTTATACCATCTTCATTTTGGAAAAAAAAAACCTTCTTTGTTTTTTGATTAGGTGTTTTTTGTTTTCTTACTAAATCTTGGATTTGATTTTCTGCTTTTTCTAATATTGTTGAGTCCTTTTAGTGTGGTCTCTCTTTTAGTTAATATATTATTTACTTCTGACTGGTTCTCTTTTATGTTTTCTAGTTCTGCTTTTATGTTTTGTATATCTTTATTGAAGTTCTCTGTCTTCCCTTAAGTTTATTGAGCATCCTTATAACCAGTGTTTTGAACTTGCATCTAGTAGATTGCTTGTCTCCATTTTGTTTAATTCATTTTCTGAGGTTTTATTCTGTTCTTTTGAGACATGTGTTTCTTTTTTCTTTGACATTCTTCTTGTTTTTGATTCTATGTATTACATAGAACTGTTATATCTCATAGAATTGGTAGAGTAGCCTTATGTAGTAGGTATTTTGTAGGGTCCAGTGGCATAGCCTACATAATCACTCAAGCTGGGTACTCAAAGTGCACTCCCAGTGTGTGCTGTGTACACCATCTTGTTGTAGTTGAGACTTGATTGCTCTAGGCACATACGTGAGAGAGGTTTCTCCCCCTAGGCAGATCAACTGCAAGGACTGCCTGCAACTACCATGGAGGTCGGCTGTGAAAGGGCCCAGCCCACCAAGCAGGACTTACCTCAGTGGGGCGCTAGTGCTCACTTAGTCTATCCCCTGAGTGTGTTCTTGCTGAGGTGTTTGAGTGTTGCTTTGACATGATCTGAAGATGTCCATTGGATTTTCTGGCTTTGGGGCTACCCAGGAGGTACAAGCCAAAGTCAGCCACCACCTGTGTTCTGCCTGGGGCCACCCAGCATGAGCTATAAAAAAATCTGCAGATGGCTGTTTCTTATATTGTGCTCAGATGTGCTAAGGGGAGGCTTAGCTGAAAACCAAGGCTGGCTGCCTTTAATGCCAGGCCTAGGGCCACTTAGCTAAATGTATGGGGCACACTAAGGACCAATGCTGCTTGTTTGAGGGGATTTACGAAAGTCTGAAGCATGTGCCAAGGCAGGCTCTTCAGAAAGGCCACTTTAAACAGTTTGAGTGGGCCAGCAAGTTGGGCAAGATAGGGTATCAGAGAATCACCAGGGCAGTGTAAACAGTGTGAGCCAGGTCGATATAGACTCAGATATCATGCCTGCCAACCAACTCTGTGGGAGGAGGCTTCAAAAAAAAAAACAATGGTCTCTGTCAGCACTTCTGTGTCAGAGAAAGCTTCTCCTTAGCTTGTGTCTTGATGCCATCTCAGCTACAATCTTCACTGGTTTTACAGCCAGAAGTTATGGGGACTTCTCTTTCTGGCACTGAAACTGTGCTGGAAGGCCTGTTGTGGGTCTAGGACCCCTGGCTTTCTCAGGGGGTACCTCTAAATCAGGATATCCTACCAATTTTTATCTGCTGAATATGGATGAGAAACCATCCTTTTCCATGTCTTTGCTTCTCCTTCTAGTCTCAATGTTTTTTTTTTTCTTTATATCATTAGTTGTAAGATTTCTGTTTAGATAGATTTCAGGAGGTTCTGAATTATGGCTGTTTTCTAGCTTAGATGTAATTTTGATGTGGTTGTGGGAGGATGTGACTACCATGTTTACTTGTGCTGCCATTTTTTTTTTAATAAATTTTTATTAATGGTAATGGGATGACATTAATAAATCAGGGTACATATATTCAAAGAAAACATGTCTAGGTTATTCTGTCATCAAATTATGTTGCAAACCCCTCGCCCAAAGTCAGATTGTCCTCCGTCACACTCTATCTAGTTCTCTGTGCCCCTCCCCCTCCCCCTAACTCCCCCTCCCTCCCTCCCATGTCCTCCCTCCCCCCCCACCCTTGGTAACCACCACACTCTTGTCCATGTCTCTTAGTCTCATTTTTATGTTCCACCAATGTATGGAATCATGTAGTTCTTGTTTTTTTCTGATTTGCTTATTTCACTCCTTATAATGTTATCAAGATCCCACCATTTTGCTGTAAATGATCTGATATCATCATTTCTTATGGCTGAGTAGTATTCCATAGTGTATATGTGCCACATCTTCTTTATCCAGTCTTCTATTGAAGGGCTTTTTGGTTGTTTCCATGTCTTGGCCACTGTGAACAGTGCTGCAATGAACATGGGGCTACATGTGTCTTCACGTATCAATGTTTCTGAGGTTTTGGGGTATATACCCAGTAGAGGGATTGCTGGGTCATAAGGTGGTTCTATTTGCAGTTTTTTGAGGAACCACCATACTTTCCTCCATAATGGTTGTACTACTTTACAGTCCCACCAACAGTGAATGAGGGTTCCTTTTTCTCCACAGCCTCTCCAACATTTGCTATTACCCGTCTTGTTGATAATAGCTAATCTAACAGGGGTGAGGTGGTATCTCATTGTAGTTTTGATTTGCATTTCTCTAATAACTAATGAAGCTGAGCATCTTTTCATATATCTGTTGGCCATTTGTATCTCTTCCTGGGAGAAGTGTCTGTTCATGTCCTCTTCCCATTTTTTTATTGGATTGCTTGTTTGTTTGTTGTTGAGTTTTATGAGTTCTTTGTAAATTTTGGGTATTAGGCCCTTATCTGAGCTGTCGTTTGAAAATATCAGTTCCCATATAGTTGGCTGTCTGTTTATTTTGATATCAGTTTCTCTTGCTGAGCAAAAACTTTTAATTCTGATGTAGTCCCATTCATTTATCTTTGCCTTCACTTCTCTTGCCATTGGAGTCAAGTTCATAAAATGTTCTTTAAATCCCAGGTCCATGATTTTAGTACCTATGTCTTCTTCTATGTACTTTATTGTTTCAGGTCTTATATTTAGGTCTTTGATCCATTTTGAATTAATTTTAGTACACGGGGACAGGCTGTAGTCGAGTTTCATTCTTTTGCATGTGGCTTTCCAGTTTTCCCAACACCATTTGTTGAAGAGGCTTTCTTTTCTCCATTGTGTGTTGTTGGCCCCTTTATCAAAGATTATTTGACCATATATATGTGGTTTTATTTCTGGGCTTTCTATTCTGTTCCATTGGTCTGAGTGTCTATTTTTCTGCCAATACCATGCTGTTTTAATTATCGTGGCCCTATAACATAGTTTAAAGTCAGGTATTGTAATGCCCCCAGCTTCATTCTTTTTCCTTAGGATTGTTTTGGCTATTCGGGGTTTTTTATAGTTCCATATAAATCTGATGATTTTTTGTTCCATTTCTTTAAAAAATCTCATAGGGATTTTGATGGGAATTGCATTAAATTTGTATATTGCTTTGGGTAATATGGCCATTTTGATTATATTTATTCTTCCTATCCAAGAACAAGGAATATTTTTCCATCTCATTGTATCTTTTTTGATTTCCCTTAACAATGCTTTGTAATTTTCATTATATAGGTCCTTTACGTTCTTTGTTATGTTTATTCCTAGGTATTTTATTTTTTTTGTTGCAATCGTGAAGGGGATTATTTTTTTTAGTTCGTTTTCTAATATTTCATTGTTGGCATATAGAAAGGCTATGGACTTTTGTATGTTAATTTTGTATCCTGCGACCTTACTGTATTGGTTTATTGTTTCTAATAATCTTTTTGTGGAGTCCTTCGGGTTTTCGATGTATAGGATCATATCATCAGCAAAAAGTGATAGTTTTACTTCTTCTTTTCCGATATGGATGCCTTTTATTTTTTGTCTTGTCTGATTGCTCTGGCCAGAACTTCTAGCACCACGTTGAATAAGAGTGGAGAGAGTGGACAACCCTGTCTTGTTCCTGATTTAAGGTAGAAAGTCCTCAGTTTTATGCCGTTTAATAGGATGTTGGCTGATGGTTTATCATATATGGCCTTTATCATGTTGAGATATTTTCCTTCTATACCCATTTTGTTGAGAGTCTTAAACATAAAATTGTGTTGTATTTTATCAAAAGCCTTTTCTGCATCTATTGATAAGATCATGTGGTTTTTGTTCTTTGTTTTGTTGATATGGTGTATTACGTTAACCGTTTTGCGTATGTTGAACCATCCTTGAGATTCTGGGATGAATCCCACTTGATCATGATGTATTATTTTTTTAATATGTTGTTGTATTCGGTTTGCCAGTATTTTGTTTAGTATTTTAGCATCTGTATTCATTAGAGATATTGGTCTGTAGTTTTCTTTCTTTGTGCCATCCTTGCCAGGTTTTGGTATGAGGGTTATGTTGGCCTCATAAAATGTGTTTGGAAGTATTGCTTCTTCTTCAATTTTTTGGAAGACTTTGAGTAGAATAGGAACCAAGTCTTCTTTGAATGTTTGATAGAATTCACTAGTATAACCGTCTGGGCCTGGACTTTTATTTTTGGGGAGATTTTTAATAGTTTTTTCTATTTCCTCCCTGCTGATTGGTCTGTTTAGGCTTTCTGCTTCTTCATGACTCAGTCTAGGAAGGTTGTATTGTTCTAGGAATTTATCCATTTCTTCTAGGTTGTTGTATTTGGTGGCATATAATTTTTCATAGTATTCTACAATAATTCTTTGTATTTCTATGATGTCTGTGGTGATCTCTCCTCTTTCATTTTGGATTTTATTTATTTGAGTCTGTGCCTTTTTTCCTTGGTGAGTCTTGCCAAGGGTTTGTCAATTTTGTTGATCTTTTCAAAGAACCAGCTCCTTGTTTTATTGATTTTTTCTATAGTTTTTCTGTTCTCTATTTCATTTATTTCTGCTCTGATTTTTATTATCTCCTTTCTTCGGCTGGTTTTGGGTTGTCTTTGTTCTTCTTTTTCTAGTTCCTTAAGGTGTGAAGTTAAGTGGTTTACTTCGGCTCTCTCTTGTTTGTTCATATAGGCCTGAAGTGATATGAACTTTCCTCTTATTACTGCTTTTGCTGCATCCCAGAGATTCTGATATGTCGTATTTTCATTTTCATTTGTCTGTATATATCTTTTGATTTCTGTGCTTATTTCTTCTTTGACCCATTCATTTTTTAGAAGTATGTTGTTTAGTTTCCACATTTTTGTGGGTTTTTCCCCCTCTTTTTTGCAGTTGAATTCTAGTTTCAGGGCTTTATGATCAGAAAATATGCTTGGAACAATTTCAATTTTTCTAAATTTGCTGATATTGTCTTTGTGGCCCAACATATGGTCAATTCTTGAGAATGTTCCATGTACACTAGAGAAAAATGTATACTCTGTCGCTTTGGGATGAAGTGTCCTGTAGATGTCTATCATATCCAGGTGTTCTAGTATTTCGTTTAAGGCCACTATATCTTTATTGATTCTCTGTTTGGATGACCGATCTAGAGCCGTCAGCGGTGTATTGAGGTCTCCAAGTATGATTGTATTTTTGTTAGTTTTTGTTTTAAGGTCAATAAGTAGCTGTCTTATATATTTTGGTGCTGCTTGTATTGGTGCATATATATTAAGGATTGTTATGTCTTCTTGATTCAACTTCCCCTTAATCATTATGAAATGACCATTTTTGTCTCTGAGTACTTTTTCTGTCTTGTAGTCAGCATTATTAGATATGAGTATTGCTACGCCTGCTTTTTTTTGGGTGTTGTTTGCTTGGAGTATTGTTTTCCAGCCTTTCACTTTGAATTTGTTTTTATCCTTGTTGCTTAGATGTGTTTCTTGTAGGCAGCATATAGTTGGATTTTCTTTTTTAATCCATTCTGCTACTCTGTGTCTTTTTATTGGTAAGTTTAATCCATTTACATTTAGTGTAATTATTGACACTTGTGGGTTCCCTACTGCCATTTTATAAATTGCTTTCTGTTAGTTTTGTATCTAGTTTGATTCTTCTCTTTTGTTTTCCTATCATTTGTTTTTGTTTGTTTGTGTTCCATACTTCTTTCCTCTGTTGCTACCTTTTTTAAGTCAAGTGTTTTTGTGGTGGTTTTTTTAAGGGTGGTTACCATTAAGTAATGAAAAGGGTACCTACCATATTCATTGTAGTACCCTATCTTATAAGTATTTCTGCACTTCATCATCCTTTGCTACTGTTAATCTCCATCCTCTCCCCCCTTTTTTTCCTTTGTTGTCACAGTTTAAGTTTGGTTTTATTGTGTTCTTGGTGGAGCTGTTACTTGTGGTGTTGTTTTCTTTTGTTCTTTGAATCTGGTTGGAAAACCCCCCTTAGTATTTCCTGGAGTGGGGGCTTTCTGTTGATAAATTCTCTCATCTTTTCTGTATTTGTGAATGTTTTTATATCTCCTTCATACTTGAAGGATAGCTTTGATGGGTATAGTATTCTTGGCTGAAAGTTCCTCTCTTTCAGGGCTTTAAATATTGGGGTCCACTCTCTTCTAGCTTGTAGAGTTTCTGCTGAGAAATCTGATGATAATCTAATAGGCCTTCCTTTATATGTTGTACTCTTCTTTTCCCTGGCTGCCTTGAGAATTTTTTCTTTGTCATTGTTTTGTGTCATCTTTATTATGATGTGCCTTGGAGTGGGTTTGTTGGGGTTAAGAAAACTTGGTGTTCTGTTTGCTTCTTGAATTTGAGGCTTTAGTTCCTTGCACAGGCTTGGGAAGTTCTCATCTATTATTTGTTTGAGTATATTCTCCATTCCATTTTCTTTCTCTTCTCCCTCTGATATACCTATTATTCTTATGTTATTCTTTCTGATGGAGTCAGACAATTCCTGTAGGGCTTTCTCGTTTTTTATTATTTTTGAGTCTCTTTCTTCTTCTCTCTGTTGTGCCTCAAGTTGTTTGTCTTCTATTTCACTAATCCTATCTTCAATCTGGGCTGTTCTGTTAGCTAAGCTTGTTACCTCGTTTTTCAGCTCGTGAATTGAGTTTTTCATTTCTGTTTGATTTGTTTTTATAGTTTCAATTTCCTTGGTAATATATTCTTTGTGTTCATTGAGTTGTTTTCTGATCTCCCTATATTGCCTTTCTGTGTTTTCTTGTATATCTCTGAGTATTTTTAAGATTTCTATTTTAAATTCTCTGTCATTTAGCTCCAAGGCTTCCAATATGTTAAGTCTTTTCTCCATAGATTTTTCCACATCTATTTGTGTTACCTCTCTTTCTTTTGTATCCATAATATTCGATTTCCTCTTTCTTATCGGCATCTGAGGGTGGTCTTATTGATAGCACTAATTAGAATTAATAAAGAGTAAAAAGAAAAAAAAAAGGGTAAAACACCCCACAAAAAAAAACAGTAATAATTTATTATTTCCCCCTTTTTTCTCTCTTCTCTTTCCCTCCTCTCCCCTCCTCAGGGAAATATCGTGCCTATAATGGAGGGCCTGATTTGGGGTGAAGAGTTCAAGGGGCAAAAAAAGGGAGTAGGGACCTACTAAATGCAAAAAAAAAAAAAAAAAAAAAAAAGGAAGAAAATCTTAGACAAGCATAAGATGATTTGCTTGTAAGTGATGGTCAACTAAGAGATATAATGAGAGGGATAAGAGGGAATCAGAAAAAAGGACCAAAAAAGAATAATAAAGAAGAAAAAATAAAAATAATAAGTAAAAATCTGTTGTATTAAGTGGAGCGAAGACTAAATACACTGGAGACCTTGGGTTGGGAGGACCCAAAATGCCACAAAAATAAACAAACAAGAGAGAAAAAAAATAAAAACAAAAGCAAAAAAGAGAAATAAAACCAAAAAAAAGCCTTGAGTTTCAAATTAACTAATTTGTTCGTGATTGAGGATTATATGGGAGGAAAGTAAAATGAGAAAAGAAAAAACGAATAGAAAGGAAAAAATAAGAAAAAGAGAAAAACGAAGGAAGAAATAAAATAGGAGAAAAAACAAAATAAAGCAAGACAAAAAAAAAACAAAAGAGGAGAGAGTGAGAGTTAAGTGTTTTGGAGTATTACCTTAAAGGAGGGTGAGGATGAAGAAGAAAAATAAAATGCAACACTCATGGGTAGTGTAGTTCAAGAAAGGGGAAGCATAAGATGGGCAGAGAATAGAAGGACCGAGGTGGAGGAAATAAAGGCAAAAAGATAGAAGAAACAAGCAACAACAACAACAACAACAACAAAAAATTAGTGGATCAAGTTGTAAAGTCTGTGAGTTTTTCTTGATTTTGAGAGGTTAACTTCTTCCTTTTTCTTTTCTCTCCCTCTTCCTAGTCGGTGACTCTGTACCCCAGGCTCTGCCCCTGTGTCACTCTTAGTTAGGGATTTGCAGTTGATGGGATTCTATGGCAATGTCATATAATTGGCTTTAGTCTTGCTGGAAGTAAAGGCTTGTTGGCGTTTGCAGGGTCCAACGATGAGAGAGTTTGCTTTCCTGGATTCTCTCTCCTAGTCCCCCCTTTCTGAATTAGCAGCCTGGTGATTCAGCTATAAGGCTGCAACTGCTTCTGCCTGGGGAGTAAGAGGCTCAAAGAGCTGGGAAATCCCCACTCTATCCCCACTCAGTGCAAGGCTTTGGGAAAGGCTCTGAGAGTCAGGGCCTCCAGTGTAATCAGGCGGGGGTGGGAGTCAATTGTTGTCAAGGTGACTGTTCAGCGCCTATCATTTAGTTGGACCTCTCAACCCAGGCTTTCCACACTTTGTAGCCTGTTTTTGCAGGGAAGAAGAGGCACTAGTCTCTGCTTACGACTAGTGTAGTATAGACCTTATTATCTGCCAAGTCCTTCTTGTTAGCGTTTATCCCTGAATATGGAGGCTCTATCCATCAGAAGTTGCCCCCGCCCCTTTAGCAAGAGGCACTAAAAAATATCACGCCTCTTGTCTTGGATCGCTGAACTGAGAGAGATCTTATCAATTAGAACCGAGGGTGCGCAGATTTTATGGGTTAAGCTAATTTCAGTGATTGGGTCGCAGCTGTGTTTCAGAAGGTATTTTAGGCTGCCTGCGCGCACCCCTCCCCCAACGCTTGATTGTTAGCTTGAATGGCTGGGTGAGGTGCCCCGCCCACGGAGAGAATCTCCCAAGCCTCTCCCGCTCGCCCCGCCGCTGGCGGCTGGACCTGTGCTGCCATTTTTAACCCTGTGTCCTAGTGTGTTTTTTATACCAACATTTTTTTACCTTACATAATAAGGTTAAATGCACCAGGATTCATTATTACTTTTGAGAAGGTAAGTTTAGGATTAGAAAACACATGAATTTAGCAATTGCCATGACCAGGCAATGAGAAAGCTCATTACCTACAATTTCTCATTTAATCTTCCAGTCAGTCCTATCAGGAAGACACTGTTATTCTCATTTACCAATAATAGTCTCAGGTTTAAAGAAGCTCAATAACTTTAACAGGGTCATATATTAAATTATAGTACTGAAATTTAAACCCATGTTTATCTGATCCACATAAACTTTATTTATTCAGAAATTGAAAAATTTCAATATAAAATAAGAAATTCTTCTAAGATATATGTGTAATATACATATAATATATAAACAGTTTTCTATGTGGTATGATTTCAGTGAAAGTTACTTTGTTTCCAAACACATCAATCAGCTGTATTTCCCGAGCCAAATAAATTTTATTAAAACCACAGACAACAAATAAATTTTATTTTAAACAGAAATTTTGATTAGTTAGCAGTCATTGTCTAAAGCACTATGTTGAGAAAGATTCTGAGGAGGATGTTTCCTGCCTCAGCATCCAAAGAGTGTTATGACCAATCAGTGATGACTGCTCTGACTATAAGAAAAAATAAAAGCAGTTAGCATAAGTGCCAAGTGTTTGCTATCATGGAAATATGCATATATAACCTTGATTTAAGCAAAGTTAGTTTCAGCAGTTATTAGTTCAGTTCTCTTGGGAGGAGGCCTACATTTAGCCTCATCATTTTTTATATCTCATTTTGTGAGAAAGTTAATGAGATCTTATCCTAAGAGAAGTATTTCATAGTCATAAGAGCAAGCAAATTGTGGGAATACACTATTCATGGAGAAGAAGATAAGGAGCATGAAGAGAGGTGAGAAAAGCCAGGCAACTAATCAAACTTAGTTCATTTTATAAATGTCTCCAGAGGGCCATTATTTAAATTCATCAAAAGTGAATCACAAAGCAATCTTGGATGGCTTTATTGTTGGTTCACTGGTATTGTTTATTGTTATATAGGTAACCACAATCTCATAAAATAAAAATTAGTATATTAAAATTCACTTTCATTTGAGTACTAAACTTATTTTATAGTTGTTTCTAATTCCTTTTCAGTAGGAATTAATATGAATAGTTTTAGATAGTTAGAGGAAAATTATAGAACCATATCTACATTTTTTATGAGAAGGGGCAAGAAGTAAGAAATCTATTTTAGGTGGAAAGGATAACAAAATGAGTTTAAGCAAAGTTAACCCCTATCAATGAGTACTTGTGTCCAGGAGAAAAAAAACTTAAGGAAGCTTGGTGGGAAAGCCTAGGATAATTACTGAGGATCAGTATAAAATCAAATATTGAAGTAAGAGTTAAACAAGGGTCAGAAATTAAACATAGGACACATTTTCTCTAACTGGCTGTTTTATTCACACTAATTTCTGCCAAAAATACTATTAGTTAAGCCAACTTCATCAAATTTCCTGTTGCTTCAATCAAGAAGTCATCCGAAATGATATTTTTCATTAGCTGATTTGGCTGAATGCAAAATTTGCCTATATTCTATACAAACACAGTCTAAGTCATATTGTAATTCTTGATTTGATGCTTATCTTGATTTACCAGCACTAATAAGATGTACATATTTGCAAGTTATGTTTTAAATTTAATTACTCAAATAATTCATGTTAACAAAATTAAACTTAGTATGATTTCTCATGAGAAAGAAGAATATGAAGTGAGCTCATTTATGCTAATTTCATTTTACCTTTAATATCCATACAGTTGGACAAGTAATGTCTCTAATATCTTCACAGAATTAAATTGGCCTCAATAATAGCAACTTCATAATATTTGTAGAATGACTCTACGAGGGTATGAGTATTCTTAGAAATGTGGGCCTTGGAGAGCTGTGGTCAAGTTCTCATAGATCAGTAATCACATTAGAAATTTAAGGCAAGTAAGCTTAATGTTTATTGAATGGCTTGAGAAATCATAATCCTCAAAATTGTAACATAGTGCAGCAGGGTTATACTTTACTTACAGAAAAAGCCCAGGGCATGAACAGGCACCTCTGAGCCAAGAAGTGACAGCAGACATGCTAATAAATAACTTCAAATAATAGTACTGTTTATATAACATTTTGATACTCCAAAAAACCTTTTCAAACTATTTTATTTTTTGAATAATCAAAGATTTGCAAAATAATAAGATATGCAAAATAAAAGGATAACTGTTAAATGAAATTAATAAATTTAAGACCAAAATATCAGCAAAGTTGCTCTAAGACACACACTTTTATAATGACCTGGTGGGTGAATCAAATAGTTACCATAAAGTTGGGAATTTCTCATTAATTGTTTGAATAGTCTCTCCATTTCTGTCCTCCTCTCTTCTTTTTCTGATATACCCATTATTATTTTTTTTAATAATTTTATTTTTTTAATGGGGTGACATCAATAAATCAGGATACATATATTCAAAGATAACAAGTCCAGGGTATCTTGTCGTTCAATTATGTTGCATACCCATCACCCAAAGTCAGATTGTCCTCTGTCACCTTCTATCTTGTTTTCTTTGTGCCCCTCCCCATTATTTTTATATTGTTCTTTCTGATGGAGTCAAACAATTCTTGTAAAGCTCTTTCATTTTTTTAAATTCATGAATCTCCCTCTTCTCTCTGTAACATCTCTGTTTTTCTGTTTCATGTCACTGGTTTTTTCCTTTGTCTCATATGTTCTATTAGCTAAGCTGACTCTCTCAATTTTTATTCATGCATTGAAATTTTCATTTCTATTTATAAAGTTTCAGTTTCCTTGGTGACCTCATTTAGTTTCTTACTGGTGTTTTCTCACATCTTGTTGAGAATTTTCTGAACCTAAATTCTGATTACTCTATCATTTAACTTCAAGTTTTCCATGTGATTGGGGTAGCTTTACTGGAAATTTTTTTAATTTCTTTCTAAACTACATCTCTGTCTTATGTAACCATGGTATTTGATTCCTTCTACATTGATGGCATTAGACAATGGTATTGTTAAGAACCCTAACAAATACATAATTAAAAATATGAAATATAAAAATTAAAAAGCACAATAAAATATAAAAATTAAAAAATTGATGACATGTAAAATAGAAAATCACAAAAAACAAAGAAAAAATTAAAAATCAAAAATAAAGAAAACATCCACAGTAATAATAATATAAAAATTAAGAGAATAAAATTCAAAAGAGAAAAAAGTGAAAAAAAGTAAAAATAAGATTTTTAGAGATTACTTTTATTTCAGTAATATCATTGTTTTACAAGTTTCAGCTCTGTAAAATTTATGGCTTTTCTCTGTTGAGATGTTGCTGTAGCAATGATGTAGGTGTGATGGGACTGGTGATGGGACACCAGTCACATTGGTGGGTGGGGCATGTTGTAATGGCTTTATAATATTGGATCTATGGATTCAGCTTTCCAGCTTAAAGGCTCTAGTACTGTTGATTCCAGGCCTTTGGGCAATTTTTTCACATCTCAACAGAGCAGTGAGCCAGATGGGGAGCAGTTCTCTTCTTTACAAGAGAGAGTGGCTCCGGAGAGCTAGTTGTAGTGTTTGTCTCTGCCATTCTCTGTATTGTGAAGTAAGGGAGGCAGGATCTTTAAAGATGGGGGCCACAGATTAGTTTTCTCTGTCTCTGCTGAGTACATGTTGCAGGCCAGCCCCAGGAACAATGGCCATGACCCATCACTTTGATGCCTTTTTAGTTCAGAACCCTGTCTACCCCTCTATCTCACCAATCCTCCCAAAAGGAGACCAAGTCACTTCAGGTGTGCCTTTTTTTTACCCCTCAGACAAACTCCAAACAGCCTGAGCCTTCCCCATAGTCCAACAGGAAAGATCCAAAGTAAACAACCTAACACCACATCTTAATGAATTAGAAAAAAAAAGAATAAAGGCAACCCAAATTCAGCAGAAGAAAGGAAATAGTAAAAATTAGAGCAGAATTAAATTAAGTAGACAACAAAAAATCTATAGAAAAAGTTAATAAAACAAACAGCTGGTTTTTTGAAAACATCAATAAAGTTGACAAACTACTGGCTAGACTTCCTAAGGAAAAAAAAATGAGTCATATAAACAAAATATGAAATGAAAAAGAAGAAATTACCATAGATATCATAGATGTGCAAAGGATCATAATAAAATATTATGAAAGATTATATGCCACCAAAATAAAAAACCTAGAAAAAATTGATAAATTCCTAGAACTATATAATCTTCCTAGACTGAGTCATAAAGAAGAAAAAAACTTAATAGACCTATAAGCAGAGGGTGAGGATAGAAACAACTATCAAAAACCTCCCAAAAACTAAAAGTCCAGGACTAGATGGCTACACTAATGAATTATACCAAACATTTAAAAAGTTTGGTACCTATCTTTCTCAAAGACTTCCAAAAAATAGAAGAAGCAATACTCCCTAACACATTTCATGAGTGCAAAATAACACTGATACTAAAACATGACAAGAACAACACAAAAAGAGGGAAATACAAATTATTATCTTTAATGAATATACATTCAAAAATCCTAAACAAAATACTAGCAAATTAAATATAACAACATATTTTAAAAAGTAATACATCATAATCAGGTGTGTTTCATTCCAGTATCCTGAGTACTACAACATATGTAAATTAATAATGTGATGTACCACATCAACAAAACAAACAAAAATCATATGATCTTATTAATAAATGCAGAAAAGGCATTTGATAAGATAGAATATCCATTTTTGTTTAAAACTCTTAATAAAATTGGAATAGAAGGAAAGTACCTCAACATATTAAAGACCATATATGACAAAGCATCAATTAGTATTATACTAAATGGTATATTAAAAAAGGCTTTTCCTCTATAAAATCAGGAATAAGACAAAAATACACTCTCTCTCCAGTCTTATTCAACATAGTTATGGAACTTTTAGACACAGTGATCAGGCAAAAGAAAGAAATTAAAGGCATCCATATCAGAAAAACAAAAGTAAAAAAATCACTTTTTGCAGGAGATACAATCTTGATATATAAAAAACTCCAAAGAATCCACCAAAAAGCTATTAGAAACAAGAAACCAGTACAGTAATGTCACAGGATACAAAATAAATGTAAAAATATGTTTTATTTTTATATGCTAATAATAAAAGTTTGAAAAATAAACTAAAAAAACCCAATTTCTTTTACAATTGAAAAAAAAGAAAAGGAAAATACTTAGGAATAAAATTCACAAAGGATGTGAAGGATCTATATACTGAAAATTACAAAACACTATTAAAAGAGGTTGAAAAAGACACAATGAAATGGAAAAAAATATTACATGTTCATAGATTGGAAGAATCAGCACAGTTAAAATGGCCATATTATCCCCCCAAAATATAAATTTAGTGCAATAACTATCAAAATTGCAATGTTATTTTTTAAACAAATAGAACAAAAAAAATCACCAGGTTTTTTATGAAAACACAAAAAATCCCTGAATAGCAAGAGGAATCTTGAGGAAAAAGAATGAAGCTGGAGGTATCATTCTACCTAGCTTCAAATTTTAATACAGAAGCATGATAAAACAACATGGTATTGGCATAAAAACAGACATAAAGACCAATTGAACAAAATCCAGAACCCAGAAAAAACCCCACATAGATATAGACATACCATCTTTAAGAAAGTAGCCAAAAACACACAATGAAGAAAATAAATCATCTTTAATAATTGGTGCTCGAAAAATTGGAAAGAAACATGCAAAAGAATAAATCTTGATTGCAGTTTACCTCCCAGCACAAAAATTAATTAAAAATGCATCAAAGACCTAAATATAAGATCTGAAACAATAAATCATATAAAAGAAAACATGGGTACTAAACTCATGGACCTTGGCTATAGAGAACAATTTATGAATTTGAACCTAAAGGCAAGGGAGGTAAAGGCCAAAATAAATAAATGGAACTGAAAACCTTCTGCACAGCAATAGAAACTGACAGCAAAATATATAGTCAGCCAACAAATTGGGAGAAGATATTTTTGAACAATAGCTCTGATAAGGGGTTAATTTCCAAAACATATATAATTCACAAAGTTCTGCAACAAACAAGCAAATAATCCAATTAAAAAATGGGAGAAGACCTGAACAAGCACATCTCCCAAGAAAACATACAAATGGCCAACAGATACATAAAAAGATATTCTTCACTAGCAATTCAAGAAATGCAAATCAAAACTACAAAAAGATATTACCCCAAACCTATTAGATTGAATTTTATCAACAAGACATAATAACAAGTGTTGGAGAGGGTGTAGAGAAAATGGAACCCTCATTCACTGCTGGTTGTAATGCATTTTACACAGCCATTATAGAAGAAAGAATGGTGGTTAATCCAATAGTTAAAAATAGAGCTACCATAAGACCTAGCAATCCCTCCACTGCCAGAAAACCAAAAAACTCAAAAAACATTGGTAGGTAAAGACATATATGTACCCTCATGTTTATCACAGCATTATTCACAGTGGCCTAGACATAGAAACAACCAAAGCGTCCCTTGAGAGAGGATTGGATAAAGATGTGTGTGTGTGTGTGTGTGTGTGTGTGTTTGTGTGTGTGTATATATATCATATCATATATATATATATCACATTATATATATATATAATATTATATATATATGGCCTTTATATATATAATGAAATACTACTCAGCCATTAAAATTTATGACATAGTGACATTTATGCCAACAGGTATGGACCTTGAGAACATTATACTAAGTGAAATAAGTTAATCAGAAAAAGCTAATAACAATATGATTTCACACATGAATGGGATACAAAACTAAGACTTATACACAGAGATAAAATTGAAGTGGTTACCAGGGTGATGGGATGTAGGGAAGAGGAATAGGGTGAAGCATTGGAGAAGGGTGTAAAAAGGGACAAATATAAGTTGACTGAAGATGATTTAACTTAGGGTAATAGGCACACAACCAAATGAACAGTTTAAATGCTATATGTTTACCTGAATCCTATGTATACTCTTATTGATCAATATTACCTTGTTCAATTTACTTTCCTAAATAAAATTTAAAAAAATAGAAATACAAATTGTTATTTATAGAATAATTATGGCAATATAAAATACAGTTTAGAAAATATGGTCAATTATATTATAATAACTATGTTATGAGTTCAGATAGGTATGAAACTTATCAAGATAATTACTTAGTAAGTTATTTAATGTATAATTACTGTGTTGTACTGAAACTAATATTTTATGTCAGTTGTAATTAAAAAATTTTAAAAATGATTTAAAATTTAAAAACAAAACACTCACAAAAATTAGAATAAAAACTATAAAAATTAAAAAAAAATAAATTTAAAAGAGAATAAAAGGATTAAAAGAAACAATAAAAAATGAAAAATAAATTTTGGCTTTGAGAGGTTTCTTTCAGTAGGTGTCACTGTGTTACAAGTTTTAGCTCTGTTAAATTACTGGGCTGCCCTCTCCTCAGATATTGCAGTCACAGTGATGTAGGCAGGGCTGCAGTAGAGTTGGATGATTGGGGTGTATTGTGAGGGCTTTTTCACTTTAACTTTTAGGATTTAGCTTTCTGCTTCTACCAATGGTAATCTCAGGCTTTCAGGCATTTCTTTCCACATCTCAACAGACCAGGGAACCAGACATGGAGCATCTCTGTTTTTCAAGCAAGAGAGTTGCTTTGGAGAGCTAACTGTGCAGTTTATCTCTGCCACTCTCTATAATGTGAGGTGGAGGAGGTGGGATCTGGGAGTATGGGGGGCTGCACTTTAGTTTTCTCTGTCACTGCAGAGGGCAGGATGAAAGCAGTCTGCAAAAACACTAGACATGACCCCTTGCTCTTGCCCCTTTTGTTCACTTTTTCTTTCTCTGCCCCTCTATTTCATCACTCCTCCCAGCAAAAGGAAATCAGTTACTCTAGGTTTCTCTCTGTGTGTCCCTCAGACAAAATACAGCCCTCTGGATAGAGGGAAAAAAACCCCCAAAAAACCAGTCACTCTGGTTTGTCTCCTTTCCAGATCCCACTGCGAGTGAGTTTTATTCTCCAACCCCCTTTTTAAACTATTCCACCTGTAGTCCATTTGGTGCATAGATTTTTCAGGCACAGTTGTGAACTCAGCTGTGGTTCCTTTGCTGTGTTATAGTTGTTTAATTTGTTGAAATTACAAAGGGAGGGATCAGAAGTATCTCTCACACTGCCATTACTTTGAAATCGTCACACTATATTCTTGCTATTTTTTCTAATTCATTGATTTCTGCTTTCATTTTTATTAATATTTCCTCCTGCTCTTCTTTTGTTTATTTTATTGTTCTCTAATTTTTCTAGATGCTTGTTTTAATTTTTTAATTCTTTTTACTGACATATATTAAGCTTATGGATTTTTCTCTAATCACTTCTTTACCTATACTCAAGATCTGATACTTATTTTCCTTAGAGTTAATTTCTGTGAATTCTGAAATTTTAGTGTATATTGCTTCTTACCCAAGTGTTACTTAAAATGATTTATTATTTTTCTAAATTTGAGATATAAATTCAATTTTGTTTTCTATAATCAGAGAATGTCATCTATATTTCTATTTTTTATTTTTTGAATTAAACAGATTTAATTTATGCACTGTATACTCTATTTTTTATTTATAAAATTTTTAAATTTCTTAATTTTTAAATTACAGTTTTAAAATATTGTATTGATGTCAGTTTTACAATCCCTAGATTAGACATTTATATAATTTATGAAATAATCAAGCTAATAAATCTAGTATTCCTCTGAAAAAATATAAAATTATTATAATATTATGGACTATATTGCCTATGCTGTACTTTACATCCCTGTGATTATTCTATAACTCGCAATTTGTACTTCTTACTCACTTCGACATTTTCACCCATATTCCAAACACTCTTCCATCTGGCAACTATCAGTTTGTTCTCTTTATCTATGAGTCCATTTCTGTTCTGCTTATTTGCTTACATTGCTTTTCAAATTTCCCCATGTAAGGCATTTGTCCTTCTCTTGTCTGACTTACTTCACTTAGCATAATACCCTCTCTATTTATTTATGTTTTGGCAGATGGCAAGATTTCATTTTTTTAATAGCTAACTTATATTCCATTGTATATACACACTATGACATTGTCCATTCATCTATATGGACACTTAGGTTGTTTCCATATCTTGACTATTGTAAATACACTATTTTTATAGCTTTTGTGTGTGTGTGTGTGTGTGTGTGTGTGACAGAGAGAATGACAGACAAGGACAGACAGGAAGGGAGAAAGAAGAGAAGCACCAACTCTTTGTTGAGGCAACTTAGCCGTCCAGTGCTTGCTCTCTCACATGTGCCTTGACCAGGGGTCCACAGCAGACTTGAGTGACTCCTTGCTCAAGCCAGTAACCTTGAGTGCAAGCTGGTGAGCCTTCCTCAAACCAGATGAGCCCACACTCAAGCCGGCGACCTTGGGGTTTCAAAGCTGGGTCCTCTGTGTCCCAGTCCGAGCCTCTATCCATTGTGCCACTGCCTGGTCAGGCATAAATACACTATTTAAATAAACATATGTATATATATCTTTTTGATTGAGTGTTTTATGTTTCTTTGGATAAGTACAGGAAGTGGAGTTTCTAAATTCTTGTCTCTCATTATAGTCTGTGTATAACATTACTTTTAATTTTATAATTATTTTATTAATTTTATAAAATATACATAATTATATATCTAATAATTATATGTGGTACCTCTTTTTGAAATTCTGTCTTGAGTATGAAACATTTAAAAAGAGATTCATTTTTGCTTTTATTTTTCTTAACATTTATCCATATTTTGTAATAACTTTTATCCTTATCATAAGATCTTCCAGTATAAATAACTCCATGAGGGCAGGGTGAATATTTGTCTAATTGAAAACTATATTCTTAGCTACTAGGAGAATTCTGAACATATAGTAAGTGTTTAATCAATATTTGTTAAATTAATTCATATTTTCAGAATTGATATTCTGGGTCATAGGCAATTGGTTCTGAAGGTTAGGAGTAATATGGGGGCCAGAAAACAGAAACTTCATTTTCAGATATTAATTTAAGCATTTCAGATATAAAATTAAGACTGTAAAATTGTTTTTCAAATATATTGTAGAAGTGATTGCTATTTATTAATAAAAACAGTCTTTTTTAAAGTCAGTGAATTTCCCTGAGCACATAAACACCAAACTAAACTGAAATTTTCCAACCCCATTCATAATTAGGTGTGGCCATATCATAAAGTTATTACCAAAGATAGAAGAGTGAAGCAATTAGTGTAATCTTTGATTCACTTAATTAAAAGGAAATTGCTTGTCCTGGGCTTTTTCTTTTTGCTTTTCCCATAAACTGAATTAGAGAGGTGATTATGGACCAGCCTTGAACCTGCAGGATGGGGGGGGGGTTGCAAATATACTTCTAAAAGTGTTTGCACATTTTTTTCCACTGACATATAATTTTTTTTTAATTTAAGAAGTGAAGAAAGCTTTTATTCCTGGGATGTTTTAATATTTATATCTTAAAAATGAAATTGTTGCCTCAGTCTTGTAAATTTGTTCAGTAAATGCTAAATACTTTAAACCATCCATTTTTACTGATACTAAAATATAGAGAATCCTGAATCACCAATCACTATTGTTGCTGCTGCTGTACCCAGTGCCCATGAGCACTGGGCTACCAAGAATACTAGAGCAAAAGTTGTCATATGACCCCTGGAATTGTACTGTCATTCAGAACCCAGAAATCTAGGTCATCCAGTTCACTTCAGACTTTCTCAGAAGCTTTACAAGAAATATAAGAAAGAAATGAAAGTATATAAAAATAAACAGACAGCCAACTAAATGGGAAATGATATTTTCAAACAACAGCTCAGGTAAGGGCCTAATATCCAAAATTTACAAAGAACTCATAAAACTCAACAACAAACAAACAAACAATCCAATAAAAAAATGGGAAGAGGACATGAACAGACACTTCTCCCAGGAAGAGATACAAATGGCCAACAGATATATGAAAAGATGCACAGCTTCATTAGTTATTAGAGAAATGCAAATCAAAACTACAATGAGATACCACCTCACACCTGTTCGATTAGCTATTATCAACAAGACGGGTAATAGCAAATGTTGGAGAGGCTGTGGAGAAAAAGGAACCCTCATTCACTGTTGGTGGGACTGTAAAGTAGTACAACCATTATGGAGGAAAGTATGGTGGTTCCTCAAAAAACTGCAAATAGAACTACCTTATGACCCAGCAATCCCTCTACTGGGTATATACCCCAAAACCTCAGAAACATTGATACGTGAAGACACATGTAGCCCCATGTTCATTGCAGCACTGTTCACAGTGGCCAAGACATGGAAACAACCAAAAAGCCCTTCAATAGAAGACTGGATAAAGAAGATGTGGCACATATACACTATGGAATACTACTCAGCCATAAGAAATGATGACATCAGATCATTTACAGCAAAATGGTGGGATCTTGATAACATTATAAGGAGTGAAATAAGTAAATCAGAAAAAAACAAGAACTACATGATTCCATACATTGGTGGAACATAAAAATGAGACTAAGAGACATGGACAAGAGTGTGGTGGTTACCAGGGGTGGGGGGAGGGAGGACATGGGAGGGAGGGAGGGAGAGAGTTAGGGGGAGGGGGAGGGGCACAGAGAACTAGATAGAGGGTGGCGGAGGACAATCTGACTTTGGGTGAGGGGTACGCAACATAATTTAATGACAAAATAACCTAGACATGTTTTCTTTGAATATATGTACCCTGATTTATTAATGTCATCCCATTACCATTAATAAAAATTTATTAAAAAAAAAAGAAAGTATAAATTATTTTTTCTTGCTATTCAGTCTCCTCCTGTGCCTTCCATAAACACAAACCTAAACTGAAGCAAATTGGCTCAAAAGTATATATAATACCCATCAACATACCATGTACAGTGCTTGGGATATTAATGTTACTTAATATTACTTCTATTCCTATATCCCTTCTATTTATTTTCATATACATGGACATATATGAGAGTTGCCCTCTGTCTTTTTGTTAGTATTTTAACATTGTATACTATTCATGCCCTTTTTATTCACCTCTTTACAGATTTTCAGCCTATGGCTGGCTGCCTACTGAGCCAAGAGTCTACACTTAAAGAAATCCATAGAAGGTGTTCCTGATGCTCTTCCTTGTACTTAAGTACCAAGTTTTCCTCCTATATATGATCCTGCCACAGAGCTCATAAGCAGCTGATTTTACTTTTGCCTCTCTCAGAGGCTGTATGATAGGTAGTGTTGAGGAGAGACATGAGGATTAAACAAGAACATATAAGAATCACAAAAATGTATGGACTTTTAACACAAAATTCCCAATGACACTTAAAATACACATTTTGTACAATTCTTTGATTTTTTTAATAGAAAGAAGGAGTCATTTCTCTCCCATTAAGTTCATACAAAATTATTTATTTTCTATCCAATACTTTTGATGAGACATGTCTCATATGTATGGGCTATTAACATCTTTCTCAGAAAGCTCAAATAAGCTATAGATCATATCTCAGAATATATGTACAATGAGAATTTTAGGTTTCTCTCCCAATGCATTATCTAACCCACAAGCCCTTATATAAAAAGATATTTTTAAAGTCATTTACTTTTTATAATATCAATAAAAACTCATCTTCTTATTGATTTAAAATTTTTTAGTCTTCAAGAATTTTAATTTTCTTTGTTACCCAAGGAAAGTTTAAATCTCAGCTGGCTTGACTTTAGCAAGTTTAATATACTTCACAGCTTCCCCTCATATTATATTTTTTGGGACGGACAGAGTATAAATTATGCATCTTTCCTGCACATTATTCAATCAACTGCCTTGCTATAAATATTTGCTTCAAACACTGCATTTCACCTCCTATCACCTCTTTATTTTTTTAAATTTGTTGATTGATTTTTTTTTAGATACAAGAAGTGAGAGAAGTAGAGAGGAGAGAGGGAAGAAGGGAGAGAAATAAGAATTTGTAGGTCCATTTATTTATGCATTCATTGGTTGGTTTTTGTATGTGCCCTAACTGATTGGAGATCAAACCCACAACCTTGATGTATACTGAGCTACTTGGCCAGGATACTTCCTATCACCTCTCAACTGTCTTTCCCAATACCTTTCTCATAGGCATGACTATGTGCCTTTTTCTACATTTTCTCAAAGTGCAACTCTCATCTGGGTGTAAAAATTGGCAAAAATTTGATGACTTGAAATACAACTTAAGCACAGTTAGTAGGTTGTACTCTACTCTCATGACCCCCCATAAGAGCCTCTCAAAGGTCTCTAGTCTGCCAACATGAAACAGAGGCCAGATCAACTCTCATCAATGAATACAAATACCTTTGACTCTATTTCCCTTATTTGATCCTAAGACCCCTCCTCTCTTCTTAAATGCCCACACTGAAAAAAATTAATTTATCTATTTTTTCACTATCAGATTTGTTTTATCATAATTTTTTTCTGAAGTGCCATTTCAACCAGTGATGGCAGATTGCTATATGTGCTATACTGTGCAAAACAATAATTATAGCAAATATTTTTCTTATTCTACTGCTTTTTTTAACAACCTATCTTGGGAATTATTTTATGTCAAGATTTTTTTTAATGTTTTTAAATTTTATTTATTCATTTTTAGAGAGGAGAGAGAGAGGGAGAAAGAGAGACAGAGAGGGAGAGAGAGACAGAGAGGAGGAGCTGGAAGCATCAACTCCTATATGTGCCTTGACCAGGCAAGCCCAGGGTTTCAAACCGGCAACCTCAGCATTTCCAGGTTGACGCTTTATCCACTGCGCCACCACAGGTCAGGCAAGATTTTTAATGACTACCTCATTTTTAATTGCATTGATTTTAATAATTTATCTAATAAACCCCTATTGATAGATATTTTAGCCATTTCAAATGTATTGTTAATACAAAAATGCTACTGTATATGTATCTATGCTCTTTTTAAAATATTTTCTTAGGATAATAATTTTGAAGTAGTCTTATTATTTCTGAGAAATATGCATATATTGATTTTCAATAGACATTACTGAATTGTCATCCTTAGATGTTATTCAAATGCATATTTATTCATACCCTTATTAAACTAAGTATTTTTGTCATTATAAATCTTTACACACTTTAGGCTGATCAATCATCAGGTGGTATTTGCAGTTTCATTGCCAGTGAGAATCATTTGAAGCTTAACACTATGACTTATTTATATTGAGGCATGATTGTGTTCTGGTCTTTGGCTATGGTAGGATTGAAGACAAGAAAGTACTTGCTAATAAGGATGTTGATGAAGAGGATGTCAAGGACAATTCTGTGCTTTAAGATTTTGCAACTAGATGGATTATTGTAAAAATAAAAATGAGACTATTTATCAGTTAACTATTGCTACCAGACTAACCACCCAAAACTTAGTGTCTTAAAACTATAGTAATGTAGTATTTCTCATCATGCTATGATTTAACTAGTTAGGTCCTTTTATGATTTTTTTTCAGGTATAATTCATGTGGCAGCATTTATCTGTGGGAATTGATGGGCTGCAAGTTCACAGATGGCCTGTTACACATCTAGAAATTTCTGATGGCTGCTAGCCATGAAGTCTGTGTTACACTCAGGATGTTCTTGTATTCTTCAGTAGACTAGACCAACTTTCTTACATGACAAATTTGGCAATAGTCCAAGAGTTTGAAAACAGAAGCTGTAAAACCACTTGAAACCAAGGGTTCTAAACTTCAATTGCATAATTCCTATTACATTCTTTGGCACAAAGCAAGGAACAAAGCTATCCCAGATTCAACAAAGTGGGAAAATAGGCTTTACTATTGAAAGAAAGAATGACAAAGTTATTTAAAAAAAGGTACACATACTGGTATGTGAGAAATTTGTAGCTCTTAATCTATCATATACTAAATCATTTTAAGAAGGATAATTATATAATCTGAATTTGTAAAACATATATTGGCTATTGTGAGGTAAGTGAATTTTACTGGTACATATGAAGCAAAAACATCAGGTAAAAAGTTTAATTTCAAAAAAAGATCGGCCCTGGCCGGTTGGCTCAGCGGTAGAGCGTCAGCCTGGCGTGCGGGGGACCCGGGTTTGATTCCCAGCCAGGGCACATAGGAGAGGCGCCCATTTGCTTCTCCACCCCCTCTCCTTCCTCTCTGTCTCTCTCTTCCCCTCCCGCAGCCAAGGCTCCATTGGAGCAAAGATGGCCCGGGCGCTGGGGATGGCTCCTTGGCCTCTGCCCCAGGCGCTAGAGTGGCTCTGGTTGCAGCAGAGCGACACCCGGAGGGGCAGAGCATCACCCCCTGGTGGGCAGAGCGTGTCCCCTGGTGGGTGTGCCAGGTGGATCCTGGTCTGGTGCATGCGGGAGTTTGTCTGACTGTCTCTCCCAGTTTCCAGCTTCAGAAAAATACAAAAAAAAAAATATCAATTTATTAAAGATTTTTAATAAATATTTCTGGACATTTCTAAGTGATCACTCTCAAGGACATTGTTAAAAATTTAGACAAGGTACTGTAGTATAGTTTAGACTGGCTCTTTTTCTGGATTCAATCTATCATAGATACAAAAGAAAAAAACAATGATAAATCTCTATGAGAAAGAATTTTAAGAGAAAATATTCAGTACCATAATTTCAAAATTGCAATCATTCAGTTCATACAATGCATATATGCATTGGAGAAAGTTAAATGTATTTTGGTCACTATTAAGAAAGTATACTAATAAAAGCAAAATACTTAAAAATACAAATTATAGTCCATCATTTTTTTCTTTAAATTTTGTAAATTTAGATTACTACTTTACAAAGAAACTTTGAATTCATACTCATTGAAAGACAAAAGATATTTCTATGATATAAAAAAATTTAAAACTTAGAAATTGGATGGATCAATTTATAGGCATGAAGAACTGATAATAAGAATGATGTTCTTAAAATAGTTCCTTTAGGCCTGATCAGGAAGTGGCACAGTGGATAGACTGGATAGAGTAACAGACTGGGACATAGGAAACCCAGGTTCAAAACTCCGAGGTCACCACCTTAAGAGCAGGCTCAGCCAGCTTGAGTGTGGCCTCATCAATTTAAGCATAGGGTTGCTGGCATGAGTGTGGGATTATAAAAATGACCCCAGAGTCACTGTCTTAATCCCAAAGGTCACTGGTTTTAAGCCCAAGGTTGCTGGCTTGAGCAAAGGGTCAATCACTTTGCCCTAGCCCCACCGGTCAAGGCATATATGAGAAAGCAATCAATGAACAACTAAGGAGCCTCAATAAAGAATTACTGCTTATCATTTCTCTCCCTTCCTATCTGTCTCCTTATTTGTCCCTCTGTCTCTCTCTGCCTCTGTCACTAAAATAAAATATAATAGATCCATTAGAAATATAAGGGATTGGCCTGACCTGTGGTGGCACAGTGGATAAAGCGTAGACCTGGAAATGCTGAGGTCGCCGGTTCGAAACCCTGGGCTTGCCTGGTCAAGGCACATATGGGAGTTGATGCTTCCAGCTCCTCCCTCCATCTCTCTCTCCTCTCTCTCTGTCTCTCTCTCTCCCTCTCTCTCTCCTCTCTAAAATGAATTTAAAAAATAAATAAATAAAAATAAAATAAAATAAAGAAATATAAGGGATTGTTGATGTTGTGTGTAATAACATGAAATATTTTGTTCTGCTGCAAAAAAAGATAATGAATAAAATAACCATGAAAAAGGGAGATAATCTAATTATTCTAAAACAAGAATTATAGACACTTATACCCAAAATATGCCAGATCTTTTCAATTATTTGGCTATTAAAGTAAATATGTGTGTGTGTGTGTGTGTATACACAATTTACAAGGCAAATAAAGATGTATCATGAAAAACACTCTCTTTTAGTGATGGGAATGCATACATTGTTGTGGTCTTTCTGGAAAGATTTTGGCAAGACATATTTCTAAATTTTAAAAATTATATTTTTACTCAATAATTACAAGAATATAAACTGTCTTAAGGAGAGATTTACATGCAAAAATATTTATGGCGGCCCTGGCCGGTTGGCTCAGTGGTAGAGCATCAGCCTGGCTTGCAGGAGTCCCAGGTTTGATTCCTGGCCAGGGCACAGAGAAGAAGCGCCCATCTGCTTCTCCACCCCTCCCCCTCTCTTTCCTCTCTGTCTCTCTCTTCCCCTCCCACAGCCAAGGCTCCACTGGAGCAAAGTTGGCCCGGGTGCTGAGGATGGCTCTGTGGCTTCTGCCTCAGGTGCTAGAATGGCTCTGGTTGCAACAGAGCGATGCCCCAGATGGGCAGAGCATCACCCCCTGGTGGGCATGCTGGGTGGATCCTGGTCGGGCGCATGTGGGAGTCTGTCTGACTGCCTCCCCATTTCCAACTTCAGAAAAATACAAAAATAAATAAATAAAGGTAGAAAAATGGAAACTAAATTTACGGAAGTAGATATTTAAATAAATAAATTACAATGCCTTAATTCAAAGAACTACTATGCAGTTATCAATTATGAAATAAACACAGTCATAGTGGATAAGATGCTTATGACTATGGAGAAATGAATCAGTTAAAAATTTTATCTCCAAAAAACTACAAAACTGGACAAACGATTGATAACAACAATTTAAAGATTATAAAAATTGACCTAAGGCAAGCAGCATAAAAAAAGGAGTTTACTCATAAAAATCTGCTGAAGTCCAATTAAGGATTGTAGAAAGCTATGGTGTTCTGTCCTGAGGCTGTCCCTTACTCTCATGCATTCAATCAAAGAGTTGTGATAGTGAAAGAGAATTAGCTATCAGAAATAGCAGCTTTATTCTAATGAGGCCTACAGAAGAATAAAAAACAAACACTCAAGGACAAACAGGAAAATTCTGCAACTTTGTTAATCAGAGATTATAGTCCCTGTTAGGGTAGGCATCAGATTGGAAAGCCAGCTAAAAATTTAACAGGGAGATGTTAGGAATGAGCAGGCAAGGGAGAGGCTTAAAAAAAAACTTCAGCTATACTTGGCTCATTCTCTCAAGTGTACAAAAGAGACTTAAGAAAACCCATGATATCTGAACTACCCTGGATAACTGAGAGACTGTATGCAAGTATAAGGGACACAGGAGAGCCCAAGATCTTCACATATTCCTGGTTGACTGAGGGACTAATATATGCATATATATGCCTAAAAGAAACAAAGTAAAAGCTAAATGCATGAATACTTATTGTGCTTTGAAATGCAACTCATGCCATATACAAACCTACTGACAAAGTACAGAAGGCTTACTGACTCAAGGTGTTTGGTTAAAAACTCTGAGTAATGTTGCTAAATCAATAAACAATTTAAAATGAGTTACTGATAAGAAGTAAGGCAGATAAAATAAAATAATAAAATGGAATAATTTTTAAAAATATGTAAAATAAAAACAGCTTAATTATTTATGATCAAGAGTTCAAGAGAGAGAGGTACCGACAATTCAGTTCAAAAAAGCAAATGAATAAAATAAAACTTTTAAAAAGAAACCCAGTTAATCAAAATCCAAAATTGTTAAATATATTATGAAATATGTTCAATATTCAAATTAAAATTGCAAAAGAATAGGAAAATATGAGCCATACTCAGGGAAAATATGCAAATAATAGAAGCTGCTTCTGATTATAAAATGATTTTAAACTAAGCACACAAATGCTTTATAGAGTACCATATATATATATATATATATATATATATATATATATATATGTTTTAAAGACTAAAGGAAGCCATGCCTAAGTATAAAAGAAAGGTATGATGACAATATCTTATCAAATAGAGAGGACCAACAAAAAGAGAGAAATCATACAAAAAACTGAATAGAATTTCTTTTTGTGACAGAGACAGAGAGCAACAGATAGGGACAGACAGACAGAAAGTGAGAGAGATGAAAAGCATCAATTATTTGTTGTGGCACCTTAGCTGTTCATTGATTGCTTTCTCATACATGCCTTGACTTGGGAGTTACAGCAGACCAAGTGACCAATTGTTCAAGCTGCAACCTTGGGCTCAAGCTGGAGAGCCTTGTTCAAACCAGATGATCCCACGCTCAAGCTGACAACCTTAGGGTTTGGAAGCTGGGTCCTTTGCGTCCCAGTCCAACACTCTATCCACTACACCATCTAAATAGAAATTCTGAAGTTGAAAAGTACACTAACCAAAATGATTATTTTATTAGAGGAAATAGTATAAAAAATCTTTGAGCCTGATGGTGGCACAGTGGACAGTACATCAGCATGGGATGCAGAGGACCCAAGTTCAAAACCCTGAGGTCACCAGCTTGAGCACAGTCTAACCAGCTTAGTTATAGGGCCACTGGCTTAAGCATAGGTTCATAGATATGCTCTCAAAGTCGCTAGCTTGAACAAGGGGTCACTGGTTTGACTGTAGCCCCCTGGTCAGGGCACATATGAGACAGCAATCAATGAACAACTAAGGTGCCACAACTATGAGTTGATGCCTCTCATCTTTCTCCTTTACTGTCTGCCTATCTCTCTCTCTCTTTCTCAAAAAAAAGAATCATTGAGTAGAAATATATATATATATATATTTGAATTGAATTTATATATAATTCTATTTATATATATATAAATTCAATTCAAATATATATATATATCAATTGACATTATGCAGTCTGAAAACTATGTAATTACAGGAAAGAATGAATGAAAAAGAACAATGTAACATAAAAATCTGGGACAGCAATAAGCACACTACTGTACATGTATTGGAGTACCATAAGAGATAGATAGAGACAAAAAAAGAAATTATGCTTGAAATTTTTTAATTTGATTAAAAACATTAATGTAAAATGCTCCAAGAAACTCTAAGGAGAATAAAAGTAGAGATCTATACCCTGAAACATTGTTGTCAAAATGTTGAAATAAAAAAAACAAAAACAAAAAGAAAATCTGAAAATCATAAAGAAAAATGTGACTCATGTAAAGGGAATTTCAATAAGAATCATGTCTGAGATTCAAAGATCGTGATGCAGTATGCAGACATTTTAACTCTGACCTCCCAGAACAAAATTGGATTACAAATAAACTTAAGAACAATTTTGTTGAAAAACTAACTTTGGACTAAATAAAAAGAAATCTGTAACAAAGGAATCTCAGAAGAAATCACACTGAGACTGGTGGGAAAGTCAGAGACACAAAAAGGGATACCTTGCTTCCAAGAGCAAGAATGGCTGAGGATCCAGAAGGAATCTCAGCTACAGCTAGGTTTCTCTGAGAGGTGAGGGTCCTAAGCCCCAGGTAAAATATCCCAGCTTAGAGTACCAGAGCCTAAAAAATGTGCCCATATAGCATTTGGTGGTGAAAAGAGGTGAGATTTTTTTCTGTCAGAAAGAGAACAGAGGTCTAAGAAACATAGGCAGCATTTTAAATGGCCCATGCAGAAACTCTTATTTACACCACCCAGGGCTCAGGCAAAGTGAGGGCTGAGAGGACTAAAGTTGCATGAAGAGAGTGGAAAGTTGGTGGCCCAGGAAGAGACACTGTGGAGGATGGCCACCCAAACCCCGGTGCTGAGTGGTTCCCCAAAACTGCACTATCTTCCTTGGATGGAGCAATTCCCTCTGTGTGGCATCAGACTGAGGGAAAGCAACTACACCAGCCTTGGGAATATCTCTTGACTCACTCTCTGGAGATTTGGCTGTTTTGAGAAATAAGCCAGAAAGCTGGAATGTGACAACGATTCAGTTTTTTTTCTTTAAAGCTCAACATTTTTCCCCTCACTCCCACAAAAATATGACTGGTACTTTCACCTCACAAAATATTTAGTAGAAATTGTTCAGACTGTGGGCAGACCACAACTCTGGGTTTTAGAGACCACACTCACTGGATTGCTAGTGACCATACCCTACTAAGGTCTGTAAAAATAAGACAGACTGACATATGAGGCCTACTGGTAGGAGACACAACTACCACTTTTTTTTTCTTTTTGACAAAGACAGAGAGAGAGTCAAACAGAAACAGATAGGAACAGGAGAACAAGAAGGGAGAGAGATGAGAAGCATCAATTGTTTGCTGTGGCACCTTAGTTTTTCACTGATTGCTTTCTAATATGTGCCTCAATCAGGGGCTACAGCAGAGTAATTGACTCCTTGCTTAAGCCAACTACCTTGGGCTCAAGACAACGACCTTGGGCTTTAAGCCAATAGTCTTTGGGCTTAAGCTAACAACCAAAGGGTCATATCTATGATACTATGCTCAAGCCAGCAACCTTGTACTCAAGCTGGTGAGCCCATTCTCAAGATGGTGACTTTGTGGTTTTGGACCTGGGTCCTCTGCATCCCAGTTTGATATTCTTTTAACTGTACCCCTGCCTGGTCAGGGTCACCAACCTTCTTAATCCCTGAAGTGCCCAGGCTCTAGAATCTACCAGAACTTTTTTTTTTTTCAGTGGTTAACCTCAACAAGCAGCCAGAGGAAAGAGGGGGCTATTATTAGGAAATCTTGGGCCTTTTTATGACTTTCCCTCAGGTCCAGTGTGAGTAAAATCAGCCTAGGCCTGCAGCTTGGTATTTCCATAAGAACCTAGGCACAGTGGAGGCAGTCACAAACACATATATGCTTGTAGTTTCAAGAAAGTTGTTGTGGGCCAATTTCAGGTATTATCCTGCACTGGTCTGTGCCAGATTCCCTCCAAAGAGCCCCAAGCCAAGTGCATCCAGTGGTCAACTGCAGAGAGCATTGATTCAGAACCTAGTAATTTTTTCTATCGACTTGTCCAGGAGGAAGGCACATCAGACACTGGGACTTGCAGAGTTGAGTTCTGCTTTCTGTGGTTAGCACCTGCACAGCAGCTCACAAGCACATTGGATAAGGTGAGGCTTCAAAGTTGGTCAGCCTGGGTCCTGGATATCCTATCTTGCTAGGCTAGGTTCCACATTAAGAAGGGAAAGAGGCTGGGAGCACAGAATTTCAACGTGTATATCCCCTTGAGCTTATTGTTGGTATGGATTAATGGGCTTAGCTACTTATTGAGAAGGCACAGTAAACCTCAGTGGAGGACTATCTTCATCGTTTTTCCTGAGGTCAAGGGCTTCCCAGCTAGAAGAACTTTCACAGATGGGGCTTTCAGACCTATTCAATTTGAACCTGCTGCTCACCTTGCTGGGAAGAAATAGAATTAAAATATCTAGCAGTATCTGAGGGATTAGTTTCTGGCATAAAGACCATTTTCCTTTTACTGAGCTCCTGACCAAGAGAATGCTGAAGTAGGGGGCCCTATTAACATATTCCCAATCTCAGCTTTTTTAAACGATCAAGCTTGTAAACTGTAGAAGGGTTGGTGTGGTGATGTCAGTCTGAGCCCACAGTACAGTCTTTCTACGTAAGACTCTGGAAAGATCAGGCAGGTGCACAGTGGAGGTGGAGCAGCTAAAAATTGGAAGCAAATCTTACAGAGTTTGATCTTTTTATGGAACTGCTGTCATCTCTAAGCAGGAGGAAACTGATCCTTATACACAGGTTAGTCCCTCCCACAACACCTGGCACAGAAAATGCAGACACAATCATCAAACAGAGCAGTACCTCAAAACAGGTAGCCCATGGTGTGTTACAAACAACTGCTGCCTGACCTGTGGTGGTGCAGTGGATAAAGTGTAGACCTGGAAATGCTGAGGTCGCCGGTTTGAAACCCTAGGCTTGCCTAATCAAGGCACATATGGGAGTTGATGCTTCCAGCTCCTCCCCCCTTCTCTCTCTCTGTCTCTCCTCTCTCTCTCTCTCTGTCTCTCCCTCTCCTCTCTAAAATGAGTAAATTTTAAAAAATTGTTAAAAAAAACAACTGCTGACACCAACCTATACTTGAACCCCACCCAAAAGTTCCCAGAACAAATATAACCAGTAATGGATGGTAGATCACACCATCACTAGACCCAGATAGCTACACATGCCCAAAGGAAAAGTTCAGCAGGCATCAGACACTATGGAGAATAAATAAGCCCAACAGGACAGATACTGTACAATGTCTAATACATATGATCAAGGTTTACCCTTAGAGCAAGCAACCCTGAAGAGATAACCTCACACACACTAAGGGGCCAGTTTCATTTAATTCATAATACAGGAAGGTAAGTATAACCTTCAAGAAGCATTTCTAGAGCAAGGAACGCAGGTGGCCATATAAGTCAGTACCACTGAACCCATATTCTTCATAAAGATACCACAACAAATTGGAAAGTTAGACAGAGCTATCTAATATAAAGATAAAATGAGAAGGCAAACAAATATGACCCAAATGAATCAGCATGAGAAATCCCCAGAAAAAAAAAGAGCTAAAAGAAATGAAAGTAACCAAACTATAAGATGCAGACTTTAAAATAATGGTTATTGAAATGCTCAAGGACCTTAGAGCAATAATTAATGATTAAAATGAGAACTTAAACAAAGAAATAGAGAACATTACAAAAGATATTAAAATCCTAAAAAAAAAAAGTTGACAATGACAAATGAAATATCTGAAATGAAGACTGCAATAGAAGGACTCAAGAGCAGGATGGGTGAAGCAGATGATCAAATAAGTGATACAGAGGACAAAATAAAAATAAGCACTTAAGCAAAGCAGCAAAAAGAAAGTAGAATCAAAAAGGTTGAGGAAACACTAAGAGATCTCTCTGACAACATGAAAATAAACAACATTTTCATTATATGGGTTTCTGAAGGACATAACAAATAAGGAATAAAAAACTTGTTTGAAGAATTCGTAGCTAAAAAGTTTCCTAAATTGATGAAGAAAGAAGTCACACAACTTCATGGAGCACAGAGAGTCCATTAAAGATGAAACCAAAGAGGTTCACACCAAGACATATCATAATTAAAATGTCAAAGATAAGAAAGAATAATTAACTTCAGAGGAGCCCCATAAGGTTGACATCCAACTTCTCAACAGAAACACTTTACGCCAGAAGGGAGTGGCAAGAAATATTCAAAGTGATGCAAAACAAGGACCTACAAGCAAAACTACTCTATCCAGCAAAGCTATCATTTAAAATTGAAAAAGAAATAAAGTGCTTATCAGACAATAACAAGCTCAAATAATTCATTATAACCAAACCAGAAGTGCAAGAAATGTTAAAATCTGTTATAAATAAAACAAATGAGAAAAAAATGAAAGAAAGTAAACTGTAGGTTTAAAGAATAAAATATCAATAAATAAGTACATATCATCAATAACCATAAATGTATATGAATTAAATGCTCCAGTCAAACAACATAAAGTAGTTGCATGGATAAGAAAACAGGCTTATATATACAAATTCTACAAAAGACTCACCTCAGAAAAATTGATACACATAGAAACTGAAGGGATGAGAAAAATATATTATGAAAATAAAAAAGAAAATGAAAAGCTAGTGTAGCAATACTTATACCTGACAAAATAGCCTTAAAAACAAAGGCTATAAAAAAGGTCAAAGAGATTCACTATATAAAGATAAAGGGAGCAGTCTAACAAGAGGATATAATCATTGTAAATACTTGCACACCAATACAAAAAGCACCTAAGTATACAAAACATATTTTGATGGACAAAAAAGGCCAGATCAACAATGATACTATGCGTAATTTAATATACCACTAACATGGATAAATAGATTCATCCTCAGAGAGAAAATTGACAAAGAAACAGTGGCCTTAAATGACCACTAGATCAACTGGATTTAATTGATATCTACAGCACATTTCACACAAAAGCAACTGAATATGCATTCCTTTCAAGTACTCATACAATATTACCTAGAATAAACCACACGTTACGACACAACAGAAATCTTAAAATTTTTAAGAAGACTGAAATAATATTAAGCATCTTCTCTGACCACAAATATATAAATTTAGGGCATGATACTAAAAATCTACTACTATAGAAAACCTGAAAAACATAAAAACATTTGGAGGCTAAATGGCATGATATTAAATAATGAATGGGTTAACAATGAGGCCACAGAAGAAATAAAAATTTTCTTGAAACAAATGAAAATGAACATACAATAATTCAAAATTGATGGGACAGAGCCAAAACAGTCCCATGAGGGAAGTTCATAGCATTACAAGCATACCTTAAGGAACAATAACAACAACAAAAAACTGAAGTAAACAATCTAACCCTGCACCTAAAAAAACTAGAAAAATAAATAACTAAAGCCCAGATGAAGTAAAAAAAGAAAATAAAAAAATGTCAAAATGGAAAAAATGTTATAGAGGCTAAATAAAACAATAGAAAAGATCAATGAAAGCAAAGCAGGTCTTTGAAAAGGTATACAGAATTAACAAACCTTTAAACTGACTCACTAAGAAAAAATAAAGAGAGAACATAAATATATAAATTTAGACATGAACGAGTAAAAGTAACAACTGACATCATGGAATTTAAGGAGGACCGATGTCCCAAACCCTGAGGTTGGCACCTTGAGCATGGGCTCATCTGGTTTAAGCAAAGCTCACCAGCTTGAGCTCAAGGTCACTGGCAAAGGGTCACTCATTCTGCTGTAGCGCCCCAGTCAAGGCACATATGAGAAAGCAATCAATGAACAATTAAGGTGCCACAACAAAGATGTTTCTCATGTCTCTCCCTTTCCATCTGTCTATCTCTGTCTATCCCCTCTCTCTGTCTCTGTCACACACACACACACACACACACACACACACACACAGAAACACAGAAAAAGATTGACAAAGGCCATATGTGACAAAACAACAGCCAAAATGATATTCAATAGATAAAATTTAAAAGCAATTCTTTTAAAATCAAGAACAAGACAGGGGTGCTCCCTTTTACCACTCCTATTCAATATAGTTCTGGAAGTGCTAGCCAGAGCAATCAGACAGGAAGAAAAAATAAAAAGCATTTAAATGCAAAAAGAAGAAGTGAAACTGTAATTATTTTCTAATTTATACGTAGAAAACCATAAAGTCTCAGCCAAAAAACTACGAGACCTAAAAAATGAATTTGGCCAGGTGGCAAGATAGAAAATAAATATTTAGAAATAAGTGACATTTTTAGACACCAAGAACAAACTGTCAGAAAGAGAAATTAAGAAAAAAAAATCCCTTTTACGATTGCAACAACAAAAAATAAATTGCCTAGGAATAAATTTACACAAAAAAGTAAACGACATGTACTCAGAAAATAATATGACATTGGAAAATAAATTTGAAGAAGATACAAACAACTGAAAGCTTGTACTGTGTTCATGGACAGACATAAATAACATCATTAAAATATCCATATTACCCAAAGAGATCTATAGATTCAGTCCAATTCCTATTAAGATATCAATTGTGTACTTCACAGATTTAGAACAAATATTTCAAAAATTCATATGGAACTAAATAAAGAACCTGTTCTTTATTTTGAAAATAAACAACAAAGTGGGAGGTACCACAAAGTTATACTACAAGACCATTGTACTCAAGACAGCTTGATACTGTCATGAGAATAGGTATACAGAGCAATGAAACAAAACAGAGAATCTAGAAGTAAATCCACACCTTTAGTGTCAATTAATATTTGACAAAGGACATAAGAGTATATATTGTGGAAAAGACAGTATCTTCAATAAACAGTGTTGGACAAATTGTACAGGTACTTGCAAAAAAATAAAACTACTACTAATTTACACCATTCACAGACGCAAACTCAAAATGGATAAAAGACTTAAATGTAAGTTGCAAAACCAAAAAAAATCTTGAAAGAAAACATAAGTAGTAAACTCTCTAATATTTCCTGTAGTAATATTTTTGCCTATATAGTTCCAAGTGCAAATAAAATAAAAGAGAAAATAAACAAATGGGACTCTATCAAACTAAAAAGTTTATACAGCAAAATCCACCATTAATAAAATAGTAAGAATACCCACTCAATAGGAGAACATATTCACTGATATATCTGATAAGGGTAAATCACCAAACTTTATAAAGAACTTCTAAAACTCAACACTAGGAAGTAAACAAACCGATTTAAAAAATGGACACAAAAAACCTGAATAGGACTTCTCCAAAGAGAATCCACAGATAGCCAATAGGCATATAAAAGATGTTCAACATCACTAATCATCAAAGATATGTAAATTGAACCACAATGAGATATCACCTAACACCTGTCAGAATGGCTTTCATTAACAAATCAACGAAGAACAAGTGCTGACAAGGTTGTAGATAAAAGAAAACTCTTCTGTACTGCTGGTGGGAATGCAGACTTGTGCATCTACTGTCAAAACAGTATGGCGTTTTCTCAAAAAATAAAAAATGAAAGTGCAATATAACACTGTTATCCTTCCTTTATGAATATATCCTAAGCATCTCAAAACACTAATTAAAAAGAAGATATGCACCTGACCAGGCAGTGGCACAGTGGATAGAGTGTTGAACTGAGATGCATAGGACCCAGGTTTGAGACCCTGGGGTCGCCAGCTTGAGCTTGGGTTCATCTGGTTTGAGCAAAGCTCACCAGCTTGTACCCAAGGTCGCTGGCTTGAGCAAGGGGTTACTTGGTCTGCTGTAGCCCCATGGTCAAGGCACATATGAGAAAGCAATCAATGAACAATAAGATGTCGCATCAAAAAACTAATGATTGATGCTTCTCACCTCTCTTTGTTCCTGTCTGTCTGTCTCTATCTATCCCTCTATTTGACTCTCTCTCTTTCTCTGTAAAAAATAAATAAAATGAAGATATGCACCTTCACATTAATTGCAGCATTGTTTACAAAATCCAAGTTCTAGGAACAGCCTAATTGTTTGAGAGTGGACAAATGGATAAAGAAGATATGGTGCATATATACAATAAAATGGTATGTATCCATAAAAAAGAAAGAAGTCTTACCTTTTGAAATTACATAAATGGACCTTGAAAGTATTATATTTAATAAAATAAGCCAGGCAGAGAAAGCCAAATATCATATGATATCACTTATAAGTCAAATCTTTTTTTGTGTGTGTGTGACAGAAACAGAGAAAGGGAGAGAAAAACAGAAAGAGAAAGAGAAAGATAGGGACAGACAGCAGAAAGGGAGAGAGATGAGAAGCATCAGTTCTTTATTCTGGCACCATAGATGTTCATTGACAGCTTTCTTATATGTGCCTTTGTTGGGGGGCTACAGCAGAGTGAGTGACACCCTTCTCAAGCCAGTGAGTTTAGGCTTCAAGACAGTGACCTTTGGGCTTAAGCCAGCAACCATGAGGTCATCTCTATGGTCCCATGCTCAAGTCAGCAACCCTACACTCAAGCTGATGAGTCCACACTCAAACCACATGAGCCTAAGCTCAAGTTAGTGACCTCAGGGTTTTGGTCATAGGTCCTCCATGTCCCAATCCAATGCTGTATTTACTGTGCCACTGACTGGTCAAACATAAGTGGAATGTAGTAAACACAATAAACTGAAGAACAAAATAAAAACAGGGACAGGGTTACAAGGAAGTAGTAAACAGGTATCAGAATGAAGGGAAATGAAGGTGTAGGATCATAGAAAATAAAAAAGTTAATAAAATTATATATACATAACATATAGATACAGATAACAGGACAGCAAGTCTCAGAGGGAAAGAGGGATGAAATTGGAGAGAGAGGAAGCAAAGGGGGTGAAATGGGAAGGCAAAGAGACTTTACATGAGGCATAAGGGTTAAATGTAGTAAGTTGTGGATGTTATATTTTGTGAGACACTTGAAATTTTGTTAACAAAATAAATTACAAATTAAAAATAAAACAAGGAACATGTCTGAAATCATAAGAATTTATGGATTGGGTCGGCATTGGGGTGACATACTCAACATGCTGGGAAAAAAACAAGCAAGTCTTATACTTAGAGAAAGTAAAAATAAAGGCAAAAAATGATGTTTCAGATAAACAAAATCCATGGGAGATTTAGATGAAAATGTAAATCCTCACTCATATCTGAGCTGTTCTTTAAAAATATTATCCCTCCTTTAGTTAGCTGCTTTTTTGTCAATTTCTTTTACTGTGCAGAAACTTCTTAGTTTAATGTAGTCTCATTCATTTATATTTGCCTTTATTTCCCTTGACTTTGGGGTCAAATTCATAAAATGTTCTCTATGGCCAAGGTCCAGTGAATTTAGTACCTATGTTTTCTTATATGTAATGTATTGATTCAGTTATTTATTTAGTTCTTTGATTTGTTTTGAATTTAATTTTTATTCAGGGGGACAAACTGTAGTCAAGTTACATTCTTTTGCATGTAGCTTTCCAATTTTCCCACCACCATTTATTGAAGAGGCTTTCTTTTCTCCATTGTGTGTTTTTGGCTCCTTATCAAAGATGATTTGACCATATATACATATGGGGAGAGGACATAAACAGACACTTCTCGCAAGAAGAAATACAAATGGCCAAAAGATGCATGAAAAAAATGATAATCTTCACTAGATATAAGAGAAATACAAATTAAAACTACAATGAGATACTACATCAAACCTGTTAGATTAGCTAGTACCAACAATACAAGTAATAACAAGTGCTGGAGAGGCTGTGAGGAAAAAGGAACACTCATTCACTCTTGGTGGGAATGTAAATTAGTGCAATCATTATGGATGAAAATATGGTGGTTACTCAAAAAATTAAGACTAGAACTATCATATAATCCAGCAATTCCTCTACTGGGTATATGCCCTCAAAACTTGAAAACATGGGTATGTAAAGACACATGCAGTCTTATGTACATCACAAAATTGTTCATGATAACCAATACATGAAAACAACTGAAATGCCCTTTAATAGAGGATTGAATAAAGAAGATTTGGTACATATATATAATGGAACACTACTAAGCCATAAGAAATGATGACATAGTATCATTTACAACAACATGGATGGACCTTGATAACATTGTACTGAGTGAAATAAGTAAATCATAAAAAGCTAAGAACCATACATAGGTGGGACACAAAATTGAGACTCATGGGCATGGATAAGAGTGAAGTGGTTACCAGGGAAAGGGAAGGGAGGAGAAGGACGGCAGTGGGGGAAGGGAGAAGGACATAAACAGAAACAAATATATGGTGACAGAGGACGATTTGACTTTGGGTGATGGAAATGACTGTCCAAATGATGTGGAGATATTTTCTTTAAATCTATGTAGTCTGGCTGACCAATGCTACCTTGTTAAATTTAATTGTCTAGATAAATTTTTAAAAAATCCCCATTCAACAAAGAACAATACTAACAGTAAATATGTAAGAAATTATTAATTGTACTTAACCAAGCAGTGGTGCAATGGATGATGCATCAGCCTGAGTTTCTGAGGACCCAAGTTCAAAACCCTGAGGTCGTCAGTTTAAATGCAGGCTTACCAGCTTTAGCACGGAGGTGCTGGCTTGAGCACAGGATCATAGACATGACACTAGGTTCACTAGCTTAAACCCAAAGGTAATTGGCTTAAAGTCCAAGGTTCCTTGTTTCAGCAAAGGGAACACTGGCTCAGCTTTAGCCCCTTGGTCAAGGCACAGGTTGGAAAACAATCAATGAACAACTAAGTATGTAATTTTGAGTTGTTGCTTCTCATCTCTCTCCCTTTCTGACTGTCTGTCTTTATTTGTCTGTCTCTCTCTCCTTCACTTAAAAAATTATTAAATGCAGTATAATTGCATATTTTTATTTCTTAAGAAATTAAAAAATTGAAAAAATATTATTATTTTAATGCTATGTACTGTATTTTATAATAATAACATGAGGGCTGAATATTAGAATAAATCTATGGTAGAGTAAAAATACAACAAGAGGTGGTAACAAATCCACAGACAGAAATAAAGAAAATTGGAATATGAATAAGAAAACAACCAGTTTTAAAAAAACTACACTTCTTTTTTTCTTAGTTTCTTTAAATCACACTATTATTTAACATTATAATAAGAAAAATTATTTTTGAGTTTTTAAAAGTGATGTGTAATGTGTTTATCAAAGAAACAGAGTTATATAAGAGTAATAAATTTTCTATCACATTGAAATTTATCTAATATAAATCTGAAGTTGATCCTAAACCTACAGCAAAAGAATATCATAAAAACACCATTGCTAATTAAGCTGTTTTAATAGAAAATATTCACATAATACATAAAGATAATAAATAAAGAATAGAAAACAAAATGTCATGAATAATATAGAAAATAAAAAGCAAAATGTCAGACATAAATCCAAAGATTACAATTAAACATTAAATTTGAATGGATTAATAAATTAAATCAAAATGTAAAGATTAGTGACATCAGAGAAATGGTGGCATGAGTGATACTCCCAATCTCTCCCCTTGAAATTTCAACAAATTCTACAAATATACACTGAGAAAAAATCACATGTGAACCTGAAATATACACATACCAGATAGACAAAGATATAATTTTGCAAGAAGGTGGGCCAAGGCACAGAAGAATAAGAAATGACAGAAAACTGAGTCTTTCTCTTTCTCCATGGACCACTGGAGGAAGGGAGGCACTGTTGGCACAGGCTTTGTCTAGGTGCCAGAGCCAGGAGAAGGGTAGAACCTGTGGAGGAGCTGAGACAGGGGCAGTGACCAAGAACAGAGAACAGGGCCATTTCCCTACAGCTGCTGCACCCTTGATTTCAGGTACTGGGCACACACAAAGCCCATGAAGCACTCCCAAAAAATGTGTACAAATAGTTTGTGGAGATTAGCCCACAGGACACTGGGGTGCATATGACCTGCATGCAGAATTTAGCCTTGTGGTGCCAGACGTACTTGATCTGGAATATGTGCTCCACCTACTCTGAAGCTCAGGCAATGGCTTGCCAGACAGAGTTTAGCTTGTGTGGGCTGGACCCCCAATCTGTGATCTCTTTCACAACTGCTCCTGAAGCTCAGAAAACCGCTTGTCATGCACAGCTCCTGCTCTGCCCAGGGCTGCACAGTAAGTGGTATCAGAGAAGGGACAAGACTGTGTTATTCCAGCCTCCTATTGATGTACAGACAGTGGTGAAGATGCCCCCCCTCAACTGGGTCTCCAGGCTTCTCTCCCTTGTGAAAGGTGGTGGTGCCTGGGTACTTAATCTCCTGCTTTATTGGGATGTGAGAGACAGTGCCAGAGGATCCCTGGCCTGCCATTGCTAGAGACATAAAATTGCAAATCCCTAACAACAAGCCCCTCCTACCAATGCTACAACCCTGCCTGCATTATTACTACAGTGACAGCTACAACTCAGCAGAACTTCACCCAAGAATCTCTCAGAGATAAATCTGGTAGTACAGTGCCCCTCATCAGAAAAAGGATAATTATATCCTGTTGCAGTTATTAAAAATACCACTTGAAAATGGCAAAAAGAAAAAAAATCAAATATGGATATATAAGACAGAGACATAGCTCAGATAGATGATGAGAAATCTTCAGAAAAAATTCTCAATTATATGGAAACGTTGGAGTTTAATGACAGAGAATTCAAAACTAAAGCACTAAAAATACTCAATAAGATACAAGAAAACACTGAAAGGCAATCTAGTGAACCAAAAAAAAATCAATGGACAAAATGAGTACTTCACCAAGGAAACTGAAAATATAAGACAGGCAACAAGAGAGAAGAGAGAGACTTGTGAATTAAAAAAAAAATTGAGAAAGCTCTACAAGAAATATCTGACTTTATCAGGAAGAGCAATATAAGAATAATGTGTATATTACAAGAAGAAGAAGAGAAGAAAAGGGGAATGGAGAACATATTGAAACAAATAATAGGTGAGAACTTCCAAAGCATGTAACAAGAGTTAGAGCCTCGAGTCCAACAAAGCAAACAGAATGCCGAGTTATTTCAACTCATACAAACTTACTTCAAGGCACATCATAATGAAATGATCATAAATCAATGACAAAGAAAGAATTCTCAAGGCAGCTAGGGAGAAAAAGCATATAAAATATTAAAGGAAGGCCTAATAGGGTATCATCAGATTTCTCAGCAGAAACTCTACAAACCAGAAGAAAGTGGACTACAACATTTAAAGTACTGAAAGAGAGGATCTACCAGCCAATTATACTATATCTATCAAAGCTATCCTTTAAATAGGAAGGTGAAATGAAAATAATTACAGACATACAGAAACTGAGAGAATTTATCACCAGAAAACCCTCACTACAGGAAACAGTAAAAGGGGTTATTCAACCAGATACAAAAAACAAAACAAAACAAAATTACAAGTAAAAGTTTTTACAAAACCTCAATAAAAACAAAGATAATTGATGACAACAATAAAATAAAAGGGTAGAGGATAAAGATCAGCAGTAGCAAAAGAGGATGGGGTGAAAAAGCATTCATGAGATAATAGACTTTAATAAATACTTTTTTTGTTAATAACCTAATGGTAACCACCCGTGAAAATGCCAATACTCAAACACATAGCTTAAAAAAAGAAGAAACAGAAGATAGAAATATGGAATACCACCAAAAAAACCCCCCAAAAAACAAATGATAGAAAAAGAAAAAAGAAGAACAAAACAAGACACAAAGCTAGCAGAAAGCATTATATAAAATGGCATTAAGAAATTCTAAAGTTTTAATAATTACACTAAATGTAAATAGATTGAACTCACCAATAAAGAGGCACAGAGTAGCAGATTGGATCAAGAAGAAAAACCCAACAGTGTGCTGTCTTCTAGAGACACATCTAAGTTACAAAGATAAGAATAGATTTGAAGTGAAAGTTTGGAAAATGATTCTCCAAGCAAATAATATCCAAAGAAAAGCAAGAGTAGCCATAATCATATCTGACAATGCTGACTACAAGACAACAAAGAAAAGCAAAGACAAAGATAGAAATTTCATGATAAAGGGAACATTGTATCAAGAAGACATAACATTTCTTAATGTATGTGCACCAACCAGGGAGCAACAAAGTACATAACACATCTACTAACTGAACTAAATGAACAAACTGAAAATAATATAATCACTTGGAGACCTCAATACACCATTGATGGCTTTATATGGTTCATCCAAATAGAAAATCAGTAAAGAAATATTGGCCTTAAATAAAACACTAGAACAAATGAACATAATAGACATCTAAAGGATATTCCATCCCAAAACATCAAAGTATACATTTTTCTCCAGTGTACATGTAACATTCTCAAGAATAGACCATATGCTGGGCCACAAAACTAATATCAACAAATTTAGAAAGATTGAAATTATACCACGCATATTCTCTAACCATAAAACTTTGAAACTAAAATTCAACTACAAAAAAAGAAGTAAACACATGCACAAAAATGTGAAAATTAAACAATATAATTCTAAAAAAATGAATGGATCAAAGAAATAAGAGATCAAAATATATATGCAGACAAATGAAAATGACAACATAACATATCACAATCTCTTGGATGCAGAAAAAGTAGTAATAAGAGGAAAATTTATATTATTATAGGCTTATAGAAAAAAAAAGAGAGCCTAAGTAAACAACCTAACATCAAATCTTAAAAAATTAAAAAAAAAGAACAAAGGCAACCCAAAACCAGCAGAAGAAAGGAAATAATAAAAATTAAAGCAGAAATAAATAAAATAGAGAACAGAAAAAATATAACACAACTAAGAGATGGTTCTTCAAAAAAAAGTCAATATACCCCAAGAACACCATAGCACTGTTTCAAAAGGAGAAATGTACCCCCATGTTTATGGCAGCATTGTTCAAAATAGCTAAGATCATGAAACAGCCCAAGTGTCCATCAGTTGATGAGTGGATTAAAAAGCTATGGTACATATATACAATGGAACACTATGGGGCTATGAAAAAGAAGAAAATCTTACCTTTTGTGACAGCATGAATAGACATGGAAACACAATAAATTAAAATCAATAAAAGAAGTAAATAAAATCAGCAAAACCCTGGCAAGACTTACTAAGAAAAAAAGGGAAAGGACTCATATAAACAAAATCCAAAATGGAAGGAAAAATTACTACAGATGTCATAGATATACAAAGGATTATTGCTGAACACTATGAAAAATTATATTCCACTAAATTCAACAATTTAGAAGAAATGGATAAACTCCTAGAACAAGACAATCTTCCTAGATTAAATCATGAAGAAGTAGAAAGCCTAAATAGATCAATAAGCTGGGAGGAAATAGAAATAACTATAAAAACCCTCTCCCCAAAATAAAAGTACAAGACCTGTTGGCTATACTAGTGAATCATACCAAATACTTGAAGAAGATTTAGTTTTTATTCATCTCAAAGTTTTCCAAAAAAAATGAAGAATAAACAGTTCTTCCAAACACATTTTATGAGGCCAACAAAGCCCCCATACTAAAACCTGGTAAGGACAACACACACACACACACACACACACACACACACCCCTAAGGATCAATATCTCTACTGAATACAGATGCAAAATCCTGAAAAAATACTAACAAATTGAATATAACAACACATCAAAAAATAATTCATTATGATCTTGTGGAATTCATTTCATAAACACAAAGATGTTTCAACATATATAAAATAATTAATGTAATATATCGTATCAACAAAACAAAGAACATAAACCATGTAATCTTATCAATAGATATAGAAAAGGCATTTGATAAAACACAATATATGTTATGTTTAAAACTCTCAATAAAATGAGTATAGAAGGAAAATAACTCAACATAACAAAGACCATTTAGGACAAACCATTAGCTAACATCATACTAAATGGTAAAAAAATGAAAACTTTTTCTCTAATATCAGGAAGAAAACAAGGCTGCCCACTCTCTCCATTCCTATTCAAATTAGTGCTGGAGTTCAAGTCAGAGTAATCAGACAAAAGAAAAAAATAATAAAATGCATTCATATTCGGAAAATAGAAGTAAAGGTTTCACACTTGGCAGATGATAAATCTTGTGTTAAAAAACCCCCAAAGACTCCACAGAAAAGCTGTTAGAAACAATAAACCAATGCAATAAGGTCACAGTATATAAAATTAATATACAGAAATCAACTTCTTTCTTATATGCCAACAATAAAACCTCTGAAAAAGAAATAAAAGTAAATCATTTTTTTTTTCAATTGCAACAAAAAAATAGAATAAAATACATAAGAATAAAGATAACAAAGAATGTAAAGTCCTTATATACTTAAAACTACAAGCATTATAAACGGAAAATGAATAAGACATAATGAAATGGAAAAAATATTCCTTGTTCACAGATAAGAAGAATAAATATAGTTAATATGGCTATATTATTTAAAGCAATATACAAATTTAATTCAATTCCCATCAAAATTCCAATGCCATTATTTAAAGAAATGGAAGAAAAATTCATCAGGTTTTAATGGAACCATAAAAAAATCTCAAATGGCCTGTCCTGTGGTGGTGCAGTGGATAAAGCGTGGACCTGGAATTCTGAGGTCACCAGTTCAAAATCCTGGTTTCCCTGGTCAAGGCACATATCAGAGTTGATGCTTCCTACTCCTCCCCCCTTTCCCCTTTCTCTCTCTCTCTCTCTCTCTCTCTCTCCTTTCTAAAATGAATAAATAAAATCTAAAAAAGAAAAATCTCAAATGACGAATGTAATCCTAAGGGAAAAAAACAAAAAACAAAACAAAGGTGGAGGCATTACAATACCTGACTTCAAACTATACTACAAAGCCACAATAATAAAGAAAACATGGTACTGGTAGAAAAATAGACAAACAGACCAATGGAACACCCAGAAATATGCCAAAAACACAATGGAGATAAGAAAGCCTCTTCAATAAATGGTGCTGGAAAAATTGGAAAGTCACATACAAAAGAATGAAACTTGACTACAGTTTATATCTTTGCACAAAAAATTAATTTAAAATGGATGAAAGACCTAAATGTAAGATCTGAAACAATAAATTACATAGAAGAAAACATACATACTAAACTCTTGAAGCCCTGGCCGGTTGGCTCAGCGGTAGAGTGTTGGCCTGGCGTGCGGGGGACCCGGGTTCGATTCCCGGCCAGGGCACATAGGAGAAGTGCCCATTTGCTTCTCCACCCCCCTCCTTCCTCTCTGTCTCTCTCTTCCCCTCCCGCAGCCAAGGCTCCATTGGAGCAAAGATGGCCCGGGCGCTGGGGATGGCTCCTTGGCCTCTGCCCCAGGCGCTAGAGTGGATCTGGTCACAGCAGAGTGATGCCCCGGAAGAGCAGAGCATCACCCCCTGGTGGGCAGAGCGTCGCCCCTGGTGGGCGTGCTGGGTGGATCCCGGTCGGGCGCATGCGGGATTCTGTCTGACTGTCTCTCCCCATTTCCAGCTTCAGAAAAAATATAAAAAAATAATAATAATTAAATAAATAAATAAATAAATAAATGTAACTTAAACTCTTGGACCTTGGTAATAAAGAACATTTTATGAATTTGACCTGTAAGGTAAGGGCAGTAAAGAGAAAGATAAATGAATGGGACTACATCAAACTAAGAAGCTTCTGCACAGTGAAAGAAACTATCAACAAAACAAATAGTTAGCTAAGTAAAGGTGAGATAATATTTTTAAACAACAGCTCAGATCAGGGGCTAATATCTAAAATATATAAAAAATTCAGCAACAAACATGCAAACAATTCAATAAAAAATATGAAGACATAAACAGATATCTCTTTCAAGAAGAAATGCAAATAGCCAACAGATATATGAAAAAATGTTCATCTTCACTAGCTATTAGAGAAATGCAAATGAAAACTGCAATGAGGTACCTCCTTAGACCTGTTAGATTGGCTATTATCAACAAGATAGGTAATAACAAGTGCTGGTGAGGCTATGGAAAAAGGAACCCTCATTCACTGTTGGTGAAAATGTAAATTAGTACAACCATAATGGAAGAAAATATGGTGGTTCCTCAAAAAATTAAGACTATAACTATCATATGACCCAGCAATCCCTCTATTGAGTATATATCTCTAAAACATGAAAACATGGGTACATAAAGACATTTGCACCCCCATGTTCATTGTACCATTGTTCACAGTGGCCATGACATGGAAACAACTAAAATACCCTTCAATAGAGGATTGGATAAAGAAGAGTGGTACATATATACAATGAAATACTATTAAGCCATGAGAAATGATAACATAGTATCATTTATGACAACATGGATGGACCTTGATAACATTATACTGAATGAAATAAGTAAATCAGAAAAAGCTAAGAACTGTATGATTCCATCCATAGGTGAGACACAAAATTGACAGCCATGGACACGGAGAAAGTTGCAGTGGTTACCAGAAAGAGAGGAAGGGAGGAGGGAAAGGGAGGGTCTTAAAGAGAAACAATATATAGTGTGACAGAAGATGATTTGACTTTGGGTGATGGGTGTGCAGCATAACTGACTTTCCAAATGATCTGGAGATGTTTTCTCCAAATATATGTACTCTGGTTCACCAATGTGACCTTGTTAATTTAATTGTCTAAATATATAAATTAAAATAATTAAAGATTGTTCAAATGAATAAAGACCAAATTCACTAATATGCTGTATATAGGAGGCACACTTTATATTCAAAAATATAACTATTTTATATTTATTTATTTATTTATTTATTTATTTATTTATTTATTTATTTTTACTTTTTTAGGTGAGAAGAGGAAAGATAATAAAGCAGACTTTTACACATGCCCCAACCAGGGTCTACCTAGAAACCCCATCTGGAACTGATGCTCAAGTAGCAACCCACTTTAAATGCCTGATGTTGATGCACTCAGACCAACTGAGCTATCTTTAACGCCTGTGGCCATGCTAAAATGAATTGAGCTACTGGCTGCAGGAGGAAAAGATGAAAAGAAGAATGGATAGTAAGGGAAGTAAAGCTGTTATTGTTGTGAGTCGGGGGCACAGAGAGAGAGATTAGCAGACAAAATCATCATGAACTAGCAAAGAACCATTGTTCACTCAGGCAAATGGCACTGAGTTTGCGTTGTGTTCTATTTTTATTTACAAGATTTCAAAAAGCTTGTTTACTTAGAAATTGGCATAGCATCAAGCATAACCTTTACTTAAAGATACATGGAATACATCTGCATAATAGCTTAATAACAATACAATATCAAAAGGCACTAACTGTTATTGCTTCTATGGTTCCCACAACATTCCTGTCTTTTATCTCAAGGGATAGCCTTGAAAGGAACAGAAATCTTACTTATGAGAATGTTTTACTGATAAAAAAAAAGCCCAGCAACAGCCTTCAGTCACATAGACCTGTTTCAGTGACCTGGCTTTGAGTCACAAAACAATTCTCTTGGTGAAACATTCTTTTCTTGTTGGCTGTGTTTCCATCAAAGGCCATGCAATGGATTATTCCACTACATTTCCCCTTTTTCTGTTTATGCTGAATGTTATGAAGCACCACAGAAAACACAGCTTTCAATTATTCATCCCTTATTTCTCTTGCTTTGATTCATCGACAGACTATATATAAAAGAAAACATAGAATTAATACTATTATAAAAATTCCCACAGTGGATCCTGAAAATTCTTTAATATGTTCAATAGGATTTAATTGCAATAAATTATCTATTAATCCCTTTAATATAGGTTGACCTGTTAGAATGTCTAATTTTCTTTGAAAAGGTTTATGAATATATCTTTGTAATTTAATGATTTCTTTAGTTACATTATCATGATTTAACAAATGCCTTTTAACATTTTCTTAAGGGAAACAAGTATGATTTTAAGGAATAGGGGTAACACAAAAAGTAGTTACATTCTAATTACATCTTAGCTTAATTTGTCTTTGCAGGCTAACAATTTGATCTCAACATAATCATAGTCTGTTCTAAATCATTAACTTTAGTATTGATGTTACTTTCTATATGTTATTGAGAAGTTCACAGTTGTTCAGAATCTTCATGCTATTTTTGTACAAAGTCTATAGTCTGTATAATTTGATGTAATGCAACTCCAGATACAGCGGCCATGGTGGTTATAGCTATTAGTCCTATAATGATGGCGATAATCAGTCCAACTAGTCTCTTGGTTCACTTCAAGGACTTAAGATGTTGTAACAGCATCATGGAAGGGGAACCCTGACACATCTGATGCATCTGTACTGGAATCCAGACTCCTATTCAGCTTTTAAAATGTAAATACTTTGAATATTTTCATTAAAAAGAATAGAAGAGTTAATACTTGTATAAAAAGCACACTTATTGTAAGTTATTGAATAATTTTCAGCTATTTGGTTTCACCTATAATAAACATATAAGGCAATCTAACACAAGCAGATATAAAATGTGTTTTATTCTTCTTAAAGATTAACATAATATGATTAGAGGGATAATTTCTCCAGATTTTTTTCTTTCTACGCTGACGTATGTTTAAGTGCTGTGTCTACTTTCCACAAATGATATTGTATAGGACCAAATGTTATATGTGAGTAGCTTGCGGTGACATCTCTCCTCCATGCCATATAATAGTATGATTACTTTGACCATCAAATGTAATTAAACCATTGTTCTTATGCCACATTAAGTCAGCACCCTGCACTTTAACTCAGGCGGAACTATGAGGGCTTTAATCTATGATGTATCATGTACAAATGTATTACTTTTAAATCTGTATTCTTGTAACAAATGTTTTTTTCTTTTCCTTTACTCTTATCTTTGACAATAGAGAGCCAAGCTTGAGCTTCTATTTTTAAACAATGTGGCTTGTTTCTTATACATATATGTAATCCCTCAACTCCTGTTGTCTAATTTTCTAATTTCATGCCTTCTTCTGAAGGTGCTAAGGGACCTCTATCATTAAAAGGTCCTGGAAGCCAATTAGAGTCATTAACAAAAATAGGAAAGGCACTATTTTCCTAATGAATTTAAAAAGTTGCTCTTTTAATTATTTATAAGATAAATGTTTTTCTTTATCAGAGGCTAAATGACCCTTGTTATTTTTCTATTGTAAAAAAAAAAATCTTAAAGCTTTAGTGGTGACTTTCCCTAAGCCTTGCAGCTTAGTGACTATTGCCTAAGTGGATTAAAAAGAAAATTAATGTTGCTTACTAATAAGAGATGAATCAACTTCTATATCTAAAAGTCTTTTGTATTGTTAAGTCTATTATAGGGCATCAGAGGAACTAAATTCCCACTTTCCTTGGTGCCTCCTTTTTCAGGATGTGGCCCTACAAGCAGCCAACTGCCTGAAGCAGCTTGAGATAAATTCTTAAAATGACTTAATTTTACTTAATTCTTTAGTTTTACAGATTTGAGCATAGTTTTATACACAAACAAGACAATTTTCAATACAGAAACACAAGTATAACATATAACTTTAATTAATCTTAATACTTGAATTCTTATTTGATTTTAAACTTTGAATATACCTTACAATGTAGTAATTAAATTAGTAAGTCTTAAGGATCCATATTCTATTCAATTTAAATTTAAATGAGCGCTCCTTATAATTTCTAATTTTAAAGCAAAAAATATATGGATAAAACTATTTCTTCAATATAAAAGCTGGCATTTTTATCCTTTGCATGTAAACACTTAATTCAGGCCTTAAAAATCACATTTTAGACAATATCAAACAAAAACTAAACAGAAATTAGAATCAGAAAAACGAGAACAGAAAAAACAAAGAGAAACCCGGGATTTCAGAGCACAGTCAGACTAGAAAGATGCCTGCCTGATTTTAATCAGGGCATTTTCTGACAGAGGGACTGATGATGAATGAGACTAAACAAAATTTCCCCAAGAAAATTCTCTTGGAAGCTACTAGGATATTTTCTACAGTCAGATCCAACACACGTCCCACACCTCAGTTTCCAGGCAAAGAATAAGAAAGAAACAAAATAATAGCTCAGAGGATTGTAGCTAAAACTCCAAAGAAAATCAGTATTTATTAATTTATTTTTATTATTACAAAGACTGGAGAATTCTAAGGACTTCATAATTCTTCTATATATCTTAATTCTAATTGAATTTGTACCAACTGATGTAAAGCTGCAAGCTTTTCTCCCTTATCTCCAACTCCAGTGATTTGCGTCTAGGCTTTAAGACAAGTGATCTAATCTGAGCTATAACAGCATCAGTATAACCAGTTTGTTGTTCTCAGCTGCATAACCACCAAAGCAGATGAGCATTTCAAACGTAGTTCCCAGGGGATTATTTCTGGCATTTATGCATAATATTCGAAGAGCCTCCTTTCTCCACCAAGATTTGTATTGTAAATATTGTACTGGTTCCAAAACTGTACTAGCAAGTAAATCCCAATCCAAATGAATCATTAAATGATCATTACAATAGGTAGAGATAAGGCCTTGAACATATGGGGACTGAGGTCCATACATAGCAACAGATTGTTTGACTAGCTTTAAGAAAGTAAATTTAATTGGGTAGAGTTGAACATTATATCCTCCCCCAGGATGTTGAGCATTAGGAAGGAAAGGTTGTCGAATAATTGGAAAAATAGATTCAGAAAAATTACTAGAATTAAATTTTAAATCATCATGAAGCACAAATGCCTGTAGCACTTCAGAGATTTCAGGGAATTGAAAAATCCTTCCCCTGCCAGTACCAATTAATTATTGACCTTGAATTGGAGGAGCCATAGGCTGATATGTATTTTGCCTTTGAACAGGATAAGCAGTATACTGATTTCCAGTCTCCTGTTGTTCTAGGGTAGGTTGTAATTTATTTAATAAATGTTTTAGACAGGCAACATTATCTATAGGGGCTCCCTCATTTTCTAAGAAAGAGGGATGAAAGACTGTGGACAACTAAATTTCATTAACATTATCAGTAACTTCAGAAGCAGAGACAGTATTGTCCCAATTATTCTGGTCATTCTGTGCTGAATCAAGTCCTTCAGGCTCATTATAAATAACTTCACTCAAGTCTTTAACAGAATCTCCATCTAATCGCAAAGGGCCAAGGGCTTTAGCAATAAGATTATAAGCAGCCCACATTTCAGCATCAAGCATATCTCTGTGCTGATGAGCGTGGTGTAAAGATTTTCCTACTTGTTACCAAACATTCAAATTCAATTGATTACGATGTTCAGGAGTATACCAATAAAAATATTTCTGAATAGCATTTAAAAGACATAACAAAACCTTGTCTTTATCTGAATTCCAGATTCCTTTAAAAGGGATTTTAAAATGTGTACATAGTCATCTAATAATAAGTGGGAATTCCCCATGACTTTGCTAGTTATTCCTGAAAGTTTCATATATACAGCACGTCCAACTTACCCTTTCGGTTTTGCCCATTCCTAATCTCTTCTTAAGGCCCCATGGTAGGCAACAAATGTTGTTATGAGTCGGGGGCACAGAGAGAGGGAGATCAGCAGACAAAATCATCATGAACTAGCAAAGGACCACTGCTCGCTCAGGCAAATGGAGCTGAGTTTGCGTTGTGTCCTATTTTTATTCACAAGATTTCAAAAAGCTTGTTTACTTAGAAATTGGCATAGCATCAAGCATAACTTTTACTTAAAGATTCATGAAAAACATCTGCATGATAGCTTAATAATAATACAATATCAAAAGGCATTAACTATTATTGCTTCTATGGTTCCCACAACATTCCTGTCTTTTATCTCAAGGGATAGCCTTGAAAGGAACAGAAATCTTACTTATGAGAATGTTTTACTGAGAAAAAAGCCCAGCAACTGCCTTCAGTCACATAGACCTGTTTCAGTGACCTGCCTTCGAGTCACAAAACAATTCTCTTGGCAAAACATTCTTTTCTTGTTGGCTGTGTTTCCATCAAAGGCCATGCAATGGATTATTCTACTACAGGAAGCATATGGTCGCTTTTCATGTGTGACCTCATTGGGAATTGAACTCATGATGTCTATATGCTGGGCCTACACTATATTCCCTGAGCCACAAGCCAGGATCACAATTTTTTTTTTTTAATGGGAGAATATATACCATACAACCTTAACAAATCTTGTTCCACTAGAAAGATCTATAGACACCTGGCAGTTGTCAGCTAGAGTTGGTATATCCTAGGACATTTGATGAGTGGCCTCAGATTCAGCACAGGCACCAAAATTTTACCTTTATCAATCTGTTGGATACTGCCTGTTTCTATGTGGTGACTCAGTGAGAATAAACTTCATGCCACTCAAGTATAGACAGATGCTCTTTCAGTTATTGAGGCTAACAAGCAACTGGAAGATAGTGTCAGGTGGAACCAGAACTAGGAAAATTTTCAGACATTTACTGATCTGTCCCTAGAATTGGTGCTAAGGAAAGCTAGGCTTAGTTCACAACTTGGTCCTTCCTACACACACTCAGGTTTAGTGGATGCAGCTACACACTGTGAATCTCTTTGTAGCTGCAAGGAAGTTGTTTAGTGTAAGTCACAGGCAGAATCTGACATTGACATGCTTAGAGTTTTCCCCAAAGGTCTAGAACCAATACCCTGAAGCTACCTTCAGACAACATCAGAACAGGATACAAGTTAGCTTCATAAGGGGCAAATAGAAAAGGAGATTTCAACAAGCAACAGACCCTGCTAAGTTGAATTACTACTAGTATGATCAGCACCTACAGAGCAGCTCATACATTGTGGTTAGGGTAAATTCTCACAATTAACAAAGCTGAGAATTGAATATATGCAGGAATGAGCTAATAATAATCAAGACTTAATGACAAGACAAGGGCTCCCATAGCTTATACAAGGGACATTCTTGGAGCATTCCATTCAGGTGATCTAGAAGACTATGATTACTACATAAGGAAAATTTTACTAAGACTCGGAATCATTGCAGATTTACCTCATGTATAGAAACAAACACAAAGAGGCAGCCAAAATGGGGAGACAAAGAAACATGCCCTAAAAAGCAAACAAAGAAAATAACAAAAATGAGAAATTTTTAGAAAAAGAGCTAAAAGAAATAGAAGCAAGCAATTTACCAGATATAAAGTTTTTAAAAAATGATTATAAGAAACATAAAAAAATTAGAAGGAACTTAATGAGGACTATAACATTATGAAAAATGTCTAACCCCATGAAAAACTGCCAGTCAGAAATAAAGACTTATAAATAATAGAAATATACAGTAGGTTGGATGAAGATGAGATTAAATAAGAGATTTGGAAGAAACAAAGTGACAGAAAACAATCAGAGCAGCAAAAACCAAAAACGGAAAACAGAACAAAACAAAAAAACCTAACAAAAAAACCCTAAAAAACAAGGACAACTAAAGAAACTTTTGAGACAATATAAAATATAAAAACAATAACTTCCTAGGATACCAGAAGGAGAGAAGAAAGAGCAGGGCATCAAAGACTTATGTGAAAAAATAATGCATTAAAACTTTCTTAACATGAAGAAGGAAAAAAAAACACATAAGTTTAGGAAGCACAGAGAGTTCCATCATAATGAACCCAAGAACACCTATACCAAGACATATTATAAATAAAATGCCAAATGTTAAAAATAAAGAATCTTAAAAGAAGCAATAAAAAACAGTTGATAAGCTACAAAGGATCTCCCATTAGACTGTCAGCTGATTTCTCAACAAAAACATTTCAGGCCAGAAGAGATAGGCTTGAAATAGTCAAAGTAATAAAAACAAGACACTTACAATTAAGACTATTCTACCTAGAAAGATTATGAAATAAAATAGAAGAAGTAAAGATCTTCTCAGACAAAAAATAGTTAATGCAGGTTATTACCATTTAACCAGGAATACAAGAAATTTTAAAGGGTTTTCTTTAAAAATTATTATAAAAAAATACATAAAGGTGAATCCAAAATGGTGATGAAGTTAGGTGGGTGTTCCACTTGCCTTCTTCCAGGACCAAATTAGAGTTATAGCTAAATTTAAGATTAGTAATCCAGAAAAAATTGACTCAAGACTAAAAAAAAAAAAAAAAAGAGTTTTATAACCAAAGAATCACAGAGAAAAACATACAAGACTGGTATAAAGGGCATAGATGTGAAAAAGGCTGTCCTCACTTCCACCAGTGGAAGATGAAATTACTGAGGGATCCCTAAGCAGTGTGTATGTGAGGGTCAACTCTTAGAGATGTGGTAGCTAAACTCCAAGATGGCCTTCTCAACCTAGAATACCAGAGCCAAGAAGAGGTGCCCACATAGAATTCGGCTGTGAAAAGCACCAAGGTTTCTGTATGCTAGAAAGAAACATTGATCTGCAAAGAAGCAGGCACACTTCTAAAGGATGAATGCAGAAAATTTTATTCACAGCTAGTTACCCTGGGCTTTGGCAAGGGGTGGGGTGTGAGGACTTGAGTGGCATAAAGAGAATCTGAGATTTTCAGCCCTGGGTAAACAGCCACCAGGATCCTTGTGCTGAGTAATTCTCCAACATAACAGTTTTTTATCTTTCTTGGATAGAGCACTCCCTTTTGTGCAGCATTAGCCTTGGGGAAAACAAATGCCACACTATTATGAAGATGACAAACTACTCAAAGACCAGATGACATATTCTGAGGGGCCGAGGGGAGCCAGCAGCTTTGGTCTGCACACCAAAGGACTTAAGACCCATTCCCAGCCTTACTCAGATATTTGTTAGCCACTACAAGTAATTCAAGGAAGCAGACAGCAAGAGATTTCATGGGGTAAAGTAAAGGAAAAAAGAACATGATGACTTTTAATCTCTATTCTGAAGGCCTAAACATTTCTGTTACTGAATTTTATCCTGCTGTTTTGCTATTTCCAATGTGGGTAAGAGAGGCCCCTGGACTCTCATCTGCTCAGGGATTTTGCCTCAGGGCACCTCTCTATTTCTGATTGTTGTCCTAACTCTGCATATTTTCAGAGCATATTCCTACACCACATCTTTAGGAATCTCTCTTTTCTTACCATATGGAGATTGGACCTTGCTGAGAAGTAAGCCACCTTGGCCAGGGAGCAGAAGCCTGACCAAATCTATGAAATGTTAGTGACTCAACTGTCTGGTGTTGAGGCTGGAGTCTCTCCACTTTATGAGAATATGACTGGTGCTTTGCCCTCAAGTGAGATTCAGTAGAAATTCTCTGGGCTGTTGGCAGTCCAAATCTCTGGGTCTCAGAGGCCCCACCCATTTGACTTTTAGTGGCTTCACCTTAATGAAGTCTGAGGAAAATTCATGACAGAGAGACACACAGGCATGTATAGCAAGAATCACACCTACCTCATTTCTTTATGCAACTCTTTCTCATGTGTGATTCAATAGCTACAGCCTCCTTATAATGCCAAATGTTTTTTCAGGGCCCAAATTTAACAAGCAGCCAGCAGGCAGAGGCAGCAAGAGGTTGATCTCAGGGAGCCTTAGGAATTTTACTGACTTGCCCCCAGGCCTGTGTTGATAAAAATCAGACTAAATTTGTAACTTGGTCCTTCCATGTTCACCCTAAGCCCAATAAAGAAAACCACAAACTCTGGATTGTATATAATTCTAAACGGTTTGTTGAGAACCAGTCACAGGAAGTGTGTTACACTGGTCAGCAACAGGTTTTCTCTTAGAAAGGCCAGAACCAACACCTCCAGGAGCAAACTACAGACAACATCAGAGCAGGATTCAACTAGCATTACAAGGAGAATATCCAAAGGGAGAGCTTGTCAGACAAGAAACCAAGCCAAGGCAAATTCCACTTTGTTGTCAGCACTGGCACAGCAGCTCATGCACATTGGACAAGATAGTCAGCCAGCTCATGTCTTGCATAACCTGCCCTGCTGGGTTATGTTGGATGGGGGCACAGTGAGAAATTGGAAAAAGAGCCACTATCAACCCTAGTGGAAAACTCTCTCAATTTTCTTCTCTGAGGCCAGGGACTCTGCATTTGAAATAACTTCCACAGAGTGGGCTATTAGCCACACCCAACCTGAACCTGCTGCTTACCTCTTTGGGGAGAAATAAAATTGTACTATTTAGTAGTGGCTGAGAGATTAAGCTCTGGAGTAGAAGACACCTTTCCCATGCTGAGCTTCTAACCAAGAGACACATAAAGTAAGGGGTCTCACTAAAGTTGTCCTCTAGACCTCAGTCATCCAACCTTATGAAACTTGCAAACAGTGGAAAAGTTGGTGGTTCAAGGCCAATCTGAGCCTACTCCACAGTCTTTCTAGAGAATAATCTGTAGAAAGAACAAGTAGCTACAAAGGGAGAGCAGTTAAAACATGAAGGCAAATCTTAAGGAGCTTGGACCCTTTTAAAGAGCAAAACGCAGCTTTGAGAAAAAGGAAGTTGATCCTTATATACAAGTTGACCCCACACATACACATCTAGGCACAGAAAATGCAGAAAGAAACAGTGAACAGAGTGGTAGTTCCAGACAGGTAGTCCACAATAGGTTACAAACATCTGACATCATCCTGTATCTGAACCCTAGCCAAGAGGATCCAGAGTCAACACATCTAGTAATGAGTTGCAGACCACACCAGTGTTAGACACACAAACAGCCTAACCAAAATGTGAGTATAACAAGCAACAGACTCTTCTGAGAGTAACTACACATCAGAAGACAGTCCCTGCACAGCCTTTAATAAACTTGATCATAGTGGACCTTTAAATCCAACTAACCTGAGAGGTTAACTATACCCAAAAAAGGTTCAACAGTGTTTGAGACTCATATACAATAGGAGTGTACAAAGAACACTCAAGAAAAAATCCTAGAACAAGAAACTCAGGTGGCCTGGAGGTTGTACCACTGTGTTCAACAGGACAACTTTCTCATGAAGACATCAAAAGAAATTTAGGAGTCATAGCAGAGCTAACTAGAACATAGACAAAATGGGCAGAAAAATAAATATGTCCTAAATTAATCAACAAAAAAATCTCCAGAAAACAAATTACCGGTAAATGAAATAAAACAACCAAACTACCAGATGCAGAGTTTAAAACAATGGTTATTAGGATGTACAAAGATTTCAGAGTAAGATTGGATGTTCTCAGTTTTAACTTAAACAAAGAGGCAGTAAGCATTTAATAAAAAGACATAAAACCATAAAAAATATCAGTCAGAAATGGTGAATACAATATTTGAAATAAATACTAACTAGAAGAAATCAAGCATCAGGTTCAATGAAGTGGTGAAACAAATCAGTGATTTATAGGTCAATATAGCATGGAAACAGAGCAGCAAGAAGAAAATAAAGTCAAGAAGGCTGAGGAAAATCTAAGATCTCTGCAATAACATTAAGGGGAAAAAAATCTTCTTTATAGGGATTCCTGAAGGAGAAGAGACAAAACAATGAATAGAGAAATTGTTTGAAGACATTGTAGTTCAAAACTTTCCTAACCTGGTGAATAGAAAATTCAAATTAGTTCAGAAGGTACAGAGAGTCATATTCAAGATGAACACAAAGAGGCCCACGCCAAGACACATCATAATTAAAATGATAAAGATAAGAGACAAAGAAATAATTCTAAAAGCTGCACAAGAAAAGCAATTTATTACCTACAATGGAGTTCTTCTAAAGCCATCTCAACAAAACAGTTTAGGCCAGAAATACTCAAATAGATAGAAAAAAAAATGTACAACCATTACTACTCTATGCAGAAAGGTTAAAATTTAAAATTGAAGAAAAAATGAAGAGATTCTCAGACAAAAAAGAGCTAAAGAAATTTATTACCACCAAACTTGTATTGGAAGAAATGTTGAACAACTTGTTATAAGAAGAGTAAAACTGCCTGACCAGGCGGTGGCACAGTAAATAGAGTGCTGTACTGGGATGTGGAAGACCCAGGTTCAAGACCCCGAGGTTGCCAGCTTGAGCATGGGCTCATCTGGTTTGAATAAAGCTCACCAGCTTGGACCCAAGGTCGCCGGCTTGAGCAAAGGGTTACTCGGTCTGCTGAAGGCCCACGGTCAGGGCACATATGAGAAAGCAATCAATGAACAACTAAGGTGTCACAACAAAAAACTGATGATTGATGCTTCTCTTCTCTCTCTGTTCCTGTCTGTCTGTCCCTATCTACCCCTCTCTTTGACTCTCTCTCTCTGTCTCTGAAAAAAAAAGAAGAGTAAAACAAAATAAAATAAAATGAAAAAAGATTACATGTTTAAAGAATAAAATGGAAATAAATAAATACATATCAATTATAAACAAATGTAAGTGAGTTAAACATTCAAATTAAAAGACACTAGGTATCATAATGAATAAAAACCATGACCTATATATAGGCTGTCTGCAAGAACTCCACCTAAGAACAAAAGATACACACAGACTGAAAGTAAATAGATGGTAAAAATATTCCTTGAAAATGAAAATGAAAAAAAAAATTGAGGTAGCAACACTTATATATGAAAAATAGTTCAATGCAATTCTTATTAAAATACTAATGATGTATTTCAAAGATCTAGAACAAATATTCCAAAAATTTGTATAGAACCAAAAAAGAACTTGAATAGCCTCAGCTTCATTAAAAATAAAGAACAAGCCTGACCAGGGGTCAATCACTCTTTTGTCGTCCCCCAGTCAAGGCACATATGAGAAAGCAATCAATGAGAAACTAAGGAGACAAAGGAGACACAATGAGTAACTGATGTTTCTCACCTCTCCCTTCCTGTCTGTCTGTCCCTATCTGTCTCTCTTTCTGTTTCTCTCTCTGTCCTATCACAAATACACACAACAAAAAATGAAGAGCAATGTAGAAAATATCACACTTTCTGATACTAAACTGTACTACAAGGCCATTTTAATCAAAACAATCTACTACTGGTATATGAACAGGCATGCAGATCAGTAGAACAGAATAGAAAAGCCAGAAATAAACCCAAATTTTTGTGCTCAATTAATATTTTTTCTAAAAATTCAAGTGTATACAATGGTATAAACACAATCTCTTTAATAAATGGTGTTAGAAAAATTAGACAGGTACATGCAAAAAATAAAATAAAACTAGACTACCAACTTACATTATACACAAAGATAAACTCAAAATGGATAAAGGGCTTAAATATAAATTAGGAAACCATAAACACCCTAAAAGAAAATATAAGCAATGTATTCTCAGACATCTCTTATAACAATATTTTTGCCAATATATCTCTGCAGGCCATTGAAATAGAAGACAAAGGAAATAAATAGACATGACCAGGTGGTGGCACAATGGATAGAGACTGGGAAGTAGATGATCCAGGTTTAAAACCCCAAGATCACTGGCTTGAGAACAGGCTCATCAGTTGGAGTGGGGTTGCTGGCTTGAGTGTGAGATCACAGACATGACACCATCCATAGTCACTAGCTTGATCCCAAAGGTCACTGGCTTGAGCAATGGCTCACTGCCTCTGCTGTAGTCCCCCCCCCAATAAAGGCACATATGAGAAAACAATTAATGAACAACTAAGGAGCTGCAATAAAGATTTGATGCTTCTCATCTCCAATCCTTCCTGACTCTCTATTCCTGTCCATCTTTATCTGTCTCTGTCTCTCTCCTAAAAAAAATAAAACAAATGGGACTACATTCAACTCAAAAGCTTTGTACAATTAAATAAACCATTAACAAAATAAAAAGACAACCCAACGAACGGAAGAACAAACTTGCCAATACATCTCATAAGGGTTTAGTAATTAAAATGTATAAAGAACTTATAAAACTTAAGACCAGAAAGACAAAAATTCCAACTAAACTATGGACAAAGTACCTGAATAGACAATTCTCCAAGGAGAACATATAAATAATCAATAAACATTAGAAAAAAATACACCAAGTCATGAATTATTAGAGAAATGCAAATTAAAACAGTGCTTAGTTACCACCTCATACATGCCAAAATGCTGTTTTTAAAAATGAACAAACAAAAAATGTTGCTGAGAATGTGGAGAAAGGGGACCTTTTTTGTACAGTTGGTACAAATGCAGACTTGTGCAGCCACTGTGGAAAATAGTATAGTTTCATCAAATAATTAAAAATAAAACTGTATTATGACCCAGTTTTCTCATTTATAGGAATATATGCTAAAAATCCCCAAAACACTAATTCAAAAGAAGACATGCATCCCCATGTTTATTTTTGAGTTATTTACAGTAGTCAAGATCTGGAAACAACTCAAGTATCTGTCAGTGGACATATAGATAAAAAACAAACAAACCACTGTGGTATATTTACACAATGGAATACCATATGGTCATAAAAAGGAAATTTTACCTTTTGTGACATCAAAGTGGACCTAGAGATTATTATGTTAATTGAAATACACCAATAGAGAAAAATAAATATCATACAATCTCACTTATATGTGGAATCTAATGAACACTATAAACGGAGGAAGAAAATAGAAACAGAAGCATGGTCAAGGGGGCACAGATGGAAAGCTGTCAGAGGGAAAATGGGTGAAGGAATAAGATTAAAGAGGGTGATGGGTTTAGCAAAAAAAAAACAAACCCACATATATGCATAACACATATATTCAGACAACAGAGTAGGAATAGCCAAAATTAAGAAGGGTATAGATGTAGGGAAAGGGGGACCAAGCAGAAAAAAATTATAAAAAAAGACTGCAAAGGTTAGGTGAAGCACAGTGTTTTGTGTAGATGGTGTTATAATGAGTGGGACACTTGAAGTCATGTCAACACAATCAATTAAAAAATAGATTGGTCAGAGTAATAGTGGCATGAGAGATACTTCTGATATCTCCCTTTAAAATTTTAACAAATTAAACAGGTATAATGCAGTGAAGGAACTCCAGTTGGGCTCACAGGCATGCTTGAAAGATCCATGCACTGAATGAATTAAAAGTGAGATGGACTGAAAAAGAAGGTGGAAAAACAGTACACCCATGGTCAGCTCTAGAGAGGAGACAAACACAGAGTGACTGGGATATTTTCTTTCTCTTCAGACTACAGAGAGAAGGGAAGCTCAGCCTGTCTGAATTTTGTCTGCCAGAATACATAAAGGGAAGTCCAAAGTGCCTAAGCTCTCTACTGGCAGGAAGAGCAGAGACTGAATGGCAGAGAGATAGGCAGTAAACCAAAGATGTGGCAGAATGAGGAATCATGGCAAGTGTAACTGCAATTTTAAAGAGCTAAAACTTTAACTACACTGATACCTACTACAAGAAAAGAGTAACCTCTCAAAACTGAAATTTACCACAGTTTTTTAATCCACTCATCCACTGACAGACACTTGGGCTGTTTCCAGAACTCAGCTATTGTAAGCAATGCTGCAATAAACATGGTAATGCATATCTTCTTTTAAATCAGTGATTTGGTATTCTTAGGATATATTCCTAAAAGTGGGATAGCTGAGATAAAAGGCAGCTCCATTTTTAATTTTTTTGAAGAAACCCCATACTATTTTCCCTGGAGAATTTTATGCTAAGTGAAATAATCCAGGCGGAGAAAGACAAATATTGTGTGAGCTCACTTATATGTGAAATCTAATGAACAAAATGAATTGAGGAATAGACTAGAGGCAGAGGCAAGGTGACAGGAATCATAGGGACAGCTGTCAGAGGGGAAGGAGATGAAGGAATAGGATCAGAGAAGGTGAAGATAGTAGTGAAATTATATATACATAACCCATAGATACATATAACAGGACATCAAATCTCAAAGGAAGGAAGAAGTTTGGGGGATGAGGACAAAGGAGGAGTAAAGGGGGAAAAGGTGGTGGAGTGAGGAAGTTATATTGAGTGGGACAGTTGAATCCATGTTTACATAATAAATTAAAATTGATAATAAAAAAGAAAGAATTTGAGGAGAAAAAACTGAAATTTATTTTTCTTATTCTTTTTTTTTCTTTTTTTCTCCCTTTTGTTCATATCTTTTTTATTTTTTTACATTTTATATTTTTGACTCATATCTTGTGGGTATTTTGTTTATTTTTATTTACTTATTTTTTTGGTTTTTGAACTAATAAAAGAAGTCAGACAGAGAAATAATCAGTGACATCTAGCACAGGAAACTAAAGATGCTACAAAGGGAAGAAGAGAAAGTCAAGAATTAAAAAAATGACAAACTCTACAAGAACTGTCTGAATCCCATCAAAAAGTACAATATAAGAATAATAGCTAAATCAGAAGAAAAAGACAGAAAGAAGGGAATGGAGAGCTTATCCAAACAAAAAATTAATGAGAAATTTTTAAGCCTATAGAATACTTAGAGCCTTGAATTCAAGAAGCAAATAGAACATCAAATTATGTCAATCAAAACAGACCTACTCCAAGGCACATCATAATAAAATTGTCAAAAATAAATGACAAAGAAAGAATTTTCAAGTCATCTAAAGAAAAGAAAGACATAATATATAAATAAAAGCCCATTAGATTATCATAAGACTTTTCAGCAGAAAATCTATGAGTGAGAAGAGAGTGGATCCAAACATTCAAAGTACTGAAAGCGAGAAATTACCAGTCAAGAAGATTATATCCATCAAATTTATCCTTCAAATGAAGAGGAGAAGCAAAAAATTTTGTAGACATATAGAAACTGAGGTAATATATCATAAGATAACTCCCACTGCAGGAAATACTGAATGAGGATATTCAACCAGACATAAAGAATAAAAGAAAACAAAACTATAAGTAAAAGTTCCAAAAAAGTCACAATAAAAAGGATAACCTCTGACAACAATAACATAAAAATGGAGAGGATAAAAATCTGCAATAGCAAAGGACAAAGTACAGAAACACTCAAAAGATAAAAGACTCTCATATATATGATAATTTTTTTCATAAAAACCTAATGGTGCCTGATCAGGCAGTGGCACAATGGATAGAGCATCGGACTGGGATGTGCAGGACCCAGGTTCAAGACCCCAAGGTTGCCAGCTTGAGCATGGGCTCATCAAGTTTGAGTAAAGCTCACCAGCTTGGACCCAAGGTCACTGGCTCAAGCAAGGGGTTATTCGGTCTGCTGATGGCCCACTGTCAAGGCACATATGAAAAAGCAATCAATGAACAACTAAAGTGTCGCAACAAAAAAACTGATGATTGATGCTTCTATCTCTCTCCGTTTCTGTCTGTCTGTCTCTATTTATCCCTCTCTGACTCTCTCTCTCTCGGTCTTTCTAAAAAAAAATCCTAATGGTAACCACCCATGGAAAAGCCACCACTGAAATACACAGCTTAGAAGAAGAAGAAACAGAAAAAACCATATATGGAATACCATCAAATTAATAAATAAATAAACTGACTGAAACACAAAAGATAAAAACCAAAAAAGACACAGAGCTACCAAAAATAGAAAACATAAATGGCTATAAAGAATTCTCAAGTGTCAACAAGTACCCTAAATATAAATGAACTGAACTCATCAAATAAAGAGGCACAGAGTAGCAATTGGATCAAAAAGCAAAACTCAATCATATGCTGCCTTCAAGAGACACATCTAAAATGCAAAAAAAAAAAAAAAAGAAAGAAAAAAAGACTCAAAATGAAAAGTTAGAAAACAATTCTATAAGCAAATAATACCCAAAGAAAAGCAGGTATAGCCATACTATTATCTGATACACTGACATGAATACAGCAATGGTAACTGGAGACAAGATGGACATTTTATAATGATAAATGGGACACTGTATCAAGAAGACATAATGCTTCTTTTTTTTTGCATTTTTCTGAAGCTGGAAACAGGGAGAGACAGTCAGACAGACTCCCGCATGCGCCCGACCGGGATCCACCCGGCATGCCCACCATGGGGCGATGCTCTGCCCATCCTGGGCATCACCATGTTGCAACCAGAGCCACTCTAGCGCCTGGGGCAGAGGCCACAGAGCCATCCCCAGTGCCCAGGCCATCTTTGCTCCAATGGAGCCTCGGCTGTGGGAGGGGAAGAAAGAGACAGAGAGGAAGGCGCGGTGGAGGGGTGGAGAAGCAAATGGGTGCTTCTCCTGTGTGTCCTGGCCAGGAATCGAACCCGGGTCCTCCGCACGCTAGGCCGACGCTCTACCGCTGAGCCAACCGGCCAGGGCGACATAATGCTTCTTATTATATATGCACAGAACTTTGGAGAACCAAAATATATAAAATATCTGCAAACTGATCTCAAAATAGCAGTAGACAAAACACAATCATACTTGGAGATTTCAACAAAATACTGATGGTGTTGCATAGATCATTATAATAGAAAATAAATAAAGAAATATTAACTTTAAACAACACACTGAACCAAATGAATACAATTGATATTTACAAGACATTTCATCCCAAAACATCAGATTATTCATTATTTTTCATTGTTCATGGAACACTCTCAAGGCTATACCATATATTGGCCCACAAAACTAACATCAACAAATTCAGAAAGACAGAAATTATACCAAACATATTTTCTGACCATAGGCTTAGAAATTAGAATTTAACTAAAAAAAAAGTAAAAAAAAAAACCCACAAAAATGTGGAAATTAAACAACATACTTCTAAAATATGACTGAGTTAAAAAAAATAAAAGTAGAGATCAAAAGATATATAAAGAAAAAGAAAAATGACAACATGATATATTAAAATTTCTGGGATGCAGCAAAAGCAGCAATAAGAGGAAAGTTTATATAATTACAAGCTTATATCTGGAAACACAAGAAATCCCAAGTAAAAGACCTAACATCGCATCTTAAGAAACTAGAAAAAAAGGAACAAAGGCCACCCAAAGTGACCAGAGGTAAGGGAATAGTAAATATTATAGCACAACTAAATAAAATAGAAAACAAAAAAATTATAGAAAACATAATAGGAAAAAGAGTTGGTTTTTGAAGAGATAAATAAAATTGACAAACCACTCACTAGACTCACTAAGAAAAAATGAGGAAGGACTCATATAAACAAACTCAGAAATGAAAAGGAGAGAGTACCACAAATTCAACAACCTAAAGAAAATGGATAAATTCTTAGAACTACTCAATCTTTCTAAACTGGTTTCAAAAGAGTGAAAACCTAAATAGAACTATAAGCAGAAAGAAATAGAAACAATTATCAAAAACCTCCCAGAAAACAAATGTCCAGGAGCAGATGGCTTCTCCAGTGAATTCAACCAAATATTTAAAAAAGATTTAGTGCCTATCCTTCTTAAAATCTTTCCAAAAATAGAAGAAGCAGCAGTACTTCTTCAGACATTTGATGAGGCCAACATAACTCTGATAACAAAGGCTGTCAAGGACAACACACACACACACAAAAATACAGAATAATATCTCTAACAGTTCAAATGCTATAGAATTGTTTACCTGAAAACTATGTACTCTTATTCATCAATATCACCCTGTTAAATATAATTTTCTAAATAAAATTAAAAAAATAATTTAAATAATACAGAGCAACACTGTTATAAGGAATAAAATGACAATAAATAAGTATCAATAATTTTTAAAATGTAAATATCTTAAATACTCCTATATAAACACATAGGTTTGCTGAGTGAAAATCAATATCTATACTATATATATATATAATACATATAAGTATATATACTGCCTACATGTGACCCACCTCAGAATGAATAATATAACTAAACTTAAAGAGTGATAGACAGTAATGAGATCATAGTTGTCATTTGAAGATTCTATAGACAGTAATGGATAGATCTTGCAGAGAGAAATTCAATGAAGAAGCAGTGGTCTTAAAGACACACTAGATTAGGGGCCCTGGCCAGTTGGCTCAGTGGTAGAGCATCGGCCTGGTGTGCAGGAGTCCTGGGTTCGATTCCCGGCCAGGGCACACAGGAGAAGTGCCCATCTGCTTCTCCACTCCTCCCCCTCTCCCTCTCTGTCTCTCTCTTCCCCTCCCGCAGCTGAGGCTCCATTGGAGCAAAGATAGCCCCGACTCTGAGGATGGCTCTGTGGCCTCTGCCTCAGGCGCTAGAATGGCACTGGATGCAACAGAGCAATGCCCCAGAGGGGCAGAGCATTGCCCCCTGGTGGGTATGCCGGGTGGATCCCGGTCGGGTGCATGCAGGAGTCTGTCTGACTGCCTCCCCATTTCCAGCTTCGAAAAAATGAAGAAAAAAAAAGACACACTAGATTAGATAGTTTTAAATCATATTTTCAGAATATTTAAATCCAAATTAGCTCAATAAATATTCTTTTCAAATGCACACAAAATACTTCCTAGTAAAAACCAAATTTGTGACACAAAACAAATCTTAATAAACTTTCTTGTCCTGTGAATATATTGGCTACTGGTTGAGGTGAAAAAAAAGGATGGTTTTCAAAAAATTATTAAATTTTGGTAAATATTTAAACATTTCTCATTATCCTTTTCATTAGTCTGTATTGTAGAGGTGAATAAAGCTATTTGTTTGTTTTTCATTCTTCTGGCATCCAAGTGTTATGTCTTTAATTAACACATCATGTCATCACCATCCAGTAATAAAACATTTCAAATCAAAGAGAAAAAAATATGATGTGAATAAAATAAAATAAAAAACTTTGTTTATTTCATGGTAGAAAATTATTAATATGAATTTGTAGTCTTGAAAAAAAATTAAGCCCTGGCTTTTTGGCTCAAGGATAGAGTATTGAGCTGGTGTGTGGGTGTCCCAGGTTCAATTCCCAGTCAGGGCACACAGGAGAGGAAACCATTTGCTTCTCAACCCTGCTCATATCCTTGCTTTCTCTCTCTTTCCCTCCCTAAGCCGTGGCTCTGTTTGAACAAATTGGCTCCTGGCTCTGAGGATGGCTTCATGGCTTTGCCTGTAGCACTAAAATAGCTTGGTTGCTGAGCAGTGGAGCTATGGTCCCAGATAAGCAGAGTCTTGCCCCATAGGGGGCCTTGATGGGTGGATCCCAGTTGGAGTGCATGTGGGAGTCTGTCTCTCTGCCTCCCTGCTTTTATGTTTAAAAAAAAAACAGAAAGAAAGAAATTACAGGTAAATTTTTCCCAATGTTAAAATTTTTTATTATAATTTGGTGAAAATTAACATTTAAATACATTATAATCTCTTATAAATGGAAATTCACACACTAAAACAATATGGAAACATCAACTGATTGTTAAAACACTTTTAAAATTCAGCAAATACATAAATTTTATATACCTAGATTGGAATAGTAAATATATATTGAAAATTCATCTTTGTTGTCATATATTTTATCTTTAGGTTCCCAAATAAAAACTGTTTATGAAAGATATCCAACATGGTGATGGTGTACATGCATGTCACACCTACCTCCTCCAGGATGAACTTGAGTTATAACTAAATTTAAGAACAATCATCCTGAGTTACCTACTTGAGAGTAAATGAAAAAGAGTCCTATAACCTAAGAATTATAGTAAGAAAGACTAACACACAAAAGAGACTGGCTCTGCTCCCACAAGCAGTGGCTGAGATTACAGAGGAATTTCTCAGCTGCAGGTGTATTCCCCTTAAGAAGGGAAGGGCCTAAACCCAATGTCAGGCTCTCTGTCACAGAGCATCAGAACTAGGAAGAGGCACCCAAACAAATTTGGCTGTAAAAAGCAGTGAGATTTTTTGTCTGCCAGAAATAGATGGGCATCAGCAGAGACTCAGGCTCTTCTTAAAGACCAATGCAAAACCTTATTAGCAACCACTTTCTTATGCTATGGCACTAGAGTTACATGAGGAGTGTCTTTGTGACTCTGGGGAGAGGCACAGGGAAACAGCTACCAAAATCCTTGTGTTTTCTCATCTCCCATATCAAAGTCCACATCATTCTTGGAGAGAACACTCCTTTCCATGTGGCAACAATCTGGGGGAAAGATATTTGCCCAACTTTGTGGAAATTAGGCCCTGCTGAAGAACCAGCTGCCTTATTCATGAAGTAACAGTCAGTATAGACTCAGGGAGTAACAGTGTCTCAGTTGTCTGTCTTTGTGGTGAGAACCATTCCCCTCACATTCCTGTGAATATGACTGGTGCTTCCTTTTATGGGAGATTAAATAAATCTATCATCCTGACTGACAGAAGACACACACTCTGGTCTCTAAGACCCAACCTGTCTGACTTATCTTGACTTTGTCCTAATGAGGTTAAGAAAAAATTCAGAAAAGACTGAAACTTGTGACTCTGAGGTGGGGCAAGAGCCAACACATTCTGTAAATCTTAATGGGCATATTTTCCTCAGGGGAGACCTAATATCCTCGTCCTCCCACTCCACCAGAGTTTTTTTTAGTGTAAGAGCCTGACAAGCAGCCACCATGCAGAGGCAACCAAAGGTAGATCTCAGGGCACCTTGGGACTTGTGCTGACCTGCTCCTGGGCCAAAGGCTGCTAAAAGCTGGTGTTGGTGTGCAGCTTGGTTCTTCTTATGCTTACTGAAGCCCAGCAGAAAATGCCACAAACATTGGATCACTTATAGCCCTGAATAGGTGGCTGAGGGGCAGTCACAGGCAGTACCTTACCTTGGTTTGCAACAGGTTCTCTCCCAAGAGATTCAAAACCAACACACCCAGTGGCCAACTTCAGAAAACATCACAGCAAGATCCAATTAGCTTTACAAGCAGCATATCCAAAGTGAGTCTCATCAGGCATCAAACTCAGCTGAGGTGAATACTGTTTCTTGTGCTGAGCACTTGCACAGCAGTTTTAATGCTTTGGTTTACACAGACCCAAGAGTCAGCCAGCCTGAGGCTCAATTCTTTGTTCAATGGACCAATAGCAATTAATACTTAATTACAACAGAAAGGCACACAAAACCCACACAAAGGCTATACCTGGAGCACCCAGCACAGGTGACTTAGGAGACTGCACCACTGAATTGAAAAGAACACCTATTACATGTGGCCACCCCACAAAGACTGGGAAAACTTTGAAGATCTATCTAATACATAGAAACAAATGAAGAGGCAGCCAAAATGGGTAGAAAAAGAAACAGATTCCAAATGACAAAAAAGAGAAATCTCCCCCTAACTGAAATGAATATAAACAATTTATCAAATATAGAATTCAAAGTAGCCTGATCAGGCAGTAACACACTAAATAGAGCACCAGCCTGAGATGCAGAGGATCCAGGTTCAAAACCCTGAGGTCACTGCTTGAGCATGAGCTCATCCAGCTTTAGTACAGGCTTCCCAGCTTAAGCATGGGGTCATTGGCTTGAGTGTGGGATTATAAACATGATCCCAAGGTTGCTGACTTAAGCCCAAAGGTTGCTGGCTTGAGCAAGGGGTCACCAGTTAAGATGTAGCCCCCTGATTAAGGCACATACAAAAAAGCAAGCAATGAACAAATAAGATATTGCAATGAAGAATTGATGCTTCTCATCTCTCTCCTGTTTATCAGTCTGTATCTATTCCTCTCTCTGTTTCTCTGTCTCTGTCTTTCTCACTAAATAAAAAAAATCAAAGTAATAGTTATACAGATACTAAAGAAACAAAATGAAAACTTCAAAAAAGAGATAGCAAGTTCCTGACCAGGCAGTGGTGCAGTGGATAGAGCTTTGGACTGAGATGCTGAGGACCCAGGTTCAAGACCCTGAAGTCACCAGCTTGAGCACTGGCTCATCTGGTTTGAATAAAGATCACCAGCTTGAATCCAAGGTCGCTGGCTTGAGCAAGGGGTTACTCGGTCTGCTGCAGCCCCACGGTCAAGGCACATATGAGAAAGCAATCAATGAACAACTAAGGTGTCACAACAAAAAGTTAATGATTGATGCTTCTCATTTCTCTTTGTTCCTGTCAGTCTGTCTCTATCTATCCATCTCACTAACTCGCTCTCTGTCTCTGTAAAAAAAATAACAATAAAAAGATAGCAAGCATAAAGGGACACAGAAACCATAGAAAAAGTCAGAAATAAATAGCATCTGACATCAAGAATACACTGAAAAGAATAAAAAATAGCTTCACTAAAGTAGAGGGTTAAATTAGCAATTTAGACGAGAAGGTACAAAAAAAAACAACCAATCAGAGCAACAAAAGTAAAAATAAATTAAAGAGAAAGAGTCTAGTTTAGAGACCTTTCGGATAACCTGAACTACAACAACATCTGTATCATAGAGATACCAGAAGGAGACAAGAAAGTGCAAGAAATTGTTGTACCGTTTGACGAAATAATGACCAAAAATTTTTCTAACCTGGTAATAGAAAAAGACAGTGAAGTTCAAGAGGCATGGAGAATCTTAAACAAGATGGACACACAGAGATCCACACCAAGACACATCATAACCACAATGGCAAAGACTAAAGACAAGGAGATCATATAAAAAGCAGTTAGTTACTTACAAGGGAGTTCTCATTAGACTGTCAGATGATTTATCAAAAAAAAAAAACAAAATAAAAAAAACAAAACCAAAAAAACACAAAACATTTCACGCCAGAGTGGACTGACATGAAATATTCAAAATGATGAAAATCAAGAACCTACATCAAAACTATTTTACCTACTAAGGTTATCAGTTAAAATTAAAGGAGAAATAAAGATCTTCCCAGACAAGATAAAGCTAGAGGAATTTGTTAAAATCAAGCCATCATTACAAGAAATGTTAAAATGCTTTCTTTAAGAAAAAGAAGAATAAACAAAAACAGAGGAGCATAGTGAAAAGGGAAAAAAAAAGGCAATACATACATATTTATCAATAAGCACTTTAAAGTTAAATGAGTTAAAAATTCCTATCAAAAGACAGGGTAGCCTGACCAGGTAGTGGCACCGTGGATAAAACATTAGACTGAAAGGCAGAGGACCTTGGTTTGAGACCCCAAGTGTGCCGGTTTCAGGACAGGTTCATCTAGTTTGAGCAAGGCTTACCAGCTTAAGCCCAAGGTCACTGGCTTGAGCAAAGGGTCACTTAGTCTTCTGTAGCCCCCTGATAAAGCCACATATGAGAAAGCAATCAATGAAAAACTAAGGTGCTGCAACAAAAAATTGACACTTTTCATCTCTTTTCCTGTCTATCTTTCCCTATCTGTCCCACTCTCTGTCTCTCTCTGTCTCTATCAGACACACAAAATAGCATAGGGTAGGTAAATGAATTAGAAAGTTAGACCCACCTGACTGTCATGGCACAGTGGATACAACATTGGTCCAGAATGCTGAGGTTTCCCGTCTGAAACTCCAGACTTGTCCAGTTAAGGTACATATGAGAAGCAAATACTACAAGTAGATGCTTCTCATTCTTCTTCCCCTTTCTCTCTCTCTCTCTCTCTTCTCTCTAAAATAAATAAGTAAAATCTTTTTTAAAAAAGCAAGAACCATATATGTGCTTTCTCCAAGAAACCCACCTCAGAACAAATGATACACACAGAATAAAAGTAACAGTATGAAAAAAATTATGTAAATGGAAATAAAAAAATTCTGAGGTGACAATACTTATATTAGAAAAATAGACTTTAAAACAAAAGCTATATTAAGAGACAAAGAAGGACACTACATAATAAAGGGAGTAATACAACAATAGGAATTAACTCTGGTAAACATTAATGCACCCAATGTAAGAACACCTAAAAATATAAAGCAAATATTGATGGACATAAAAGGAAAGATCGATAGCATTACAGTCATAGTAAAGAAGTTTCATATCTCATTGCCATCAATGGATATATCATCCAGACAAAATACTAGTTAACAAACAAACAAATGAAACAAAACAAGAAACTAACAGCATAAATGACACATTAGATCAGCTAAATTTAAATGCTATCTTCAGAGCATTTGACTCCAAAGTAGCAAATTATGCAATTTTTTAAACTACACATGAAATATTTTTTTATGTTAGACAACATGTTAGCACACAAAACAAGTTACAATAAATTTAAGAAGTTTGAAATTGTATCAAGCATTATCTCTGATCATAATGGTATGAAATTAGAAATCAATTACAAGAAAAAAGCTGAAAAATAGAAAAAGACAGACACTGAATAACATGTTAATAAATGTTAAATTAGTTAACAATAAAACCAAGGAAGAAATCAAAAGATAACTTGAAACAAATAAAAATGAGAACACAGTAACTTCATATCTGTGAGATGCAATGAAAGTAGTCTTAAAGAGGAAAATTTATAACATTTGAAGCTTACCTTAAGAAAAAAGAACAATCTCAAATAAACAATCTAACTCTACACATAAAGTAACTTGAAAGAGAACAAAAACAAAGCCAAAAGTGAATAAAAGGAAGAATTAATATATATAAAAGCAGAAATAAATAAAATATAGCCCAAAAAAGGTAGAAAATCTTGATAAATCCAAGACCTGGTTCATTTAGAAATAATATACTTCTGCCAATAGCATGCTATTTTGATTATCATGGCTTTGTAGTATAATTTGAAGTGAAGTACAGTGATACCTCTGACTTTATAATTTTGCCTCAATATTGCATTGTCTATTTGAGGTTTTTTATGGATTCACAAACCTGATGATTTTTTCTATTTCTATTTAAAAATGACATTGGGATTCCAAGATGACAGTGGAGTAGGCAGACATACAAACTGGTCCTCCCAGGACCAAACTGGAACCAAAATTAATTAAAAAACAATCATCATAAAATATCAACTTTGGATTAAAAAAACAAGACTCAAAAACCAAGAAGAAACCACACCAAGACTGATAGAAAATGCAAGGACATGATGGGGGCTCCCCCGCTCCCAGTAGTGAGGGGTAGCTGAGGGTCCAGAGGGATACTCACTGCAGAAAGAGAGACCCTGAGAGGTGGGGATCCTCAATCCCAGTAATGGAGCCTCAGGCTATAGATCCAGAAACTAGAAGAAACAATCCAACAGCATTGAGTGGGGAAAAGAGCAGAATTTCTGTCTACTAGAAACAGATTGCAAAAGAGTTGCAGCTGGCTTAAAGGGCCAATGGAGAGAATCTCACTCACAGCCACTTACTTGGGGCTTCGAGGACAAGGACAGGTTAGAGAACTTGTCTTGAGTGAGGAGAGTGTGAGGATCGAGGCACAGGGATGAAAATGGTGACAAGAAGAATATCTGTGCTGAGTCATTCTCCAAAACTGAGGTGGCCATAGGCAGAGGAAGGTGCACTTTTTCTGAAGAGAAAAAGCCTATTGTAAGGGTCAATTGACTCACCTCCAGAAAGCTCTCCAGCTCCATTCAGCATGAAAAGTTGTTTATAAAGGAGGAAGTAAAGGGGAGGGGCAGTGACTCAGGTTTCTGGGGAGACCTGAGTTACACCACCCCTTTCTGATACAGAGAATGTGCCATGCCCCCAAAGAGTATCTGGACAGAACAAATCTTCTGGTTCTCAGAAGTCACTCCCACCACATTCCTGTGGGGTTACCATACAAAGGAAAAAATAAAAAGGCTTGGATAGAATTTTAACTGGGGCCAAAGAATAAGATACATTCACTACCCCCATCCTAATCACAGAAGTTCCCTGCTGGGCTCAGAAAACAAACAGAAGGGAAATGAAGACTTTTAGGCAGCTCACCTTGTTAGGGAGAATTAAAATCTGAGCAATCAACAGAGGTTGAGGGATTAAGCCCTGGAGAAGGGCTTCCTGTACCAACCTCAACTACTCTAACACAACAAGCTTGCAAACCACACAGAGAAAAAGACAGAGAAATTCAATCTAAATAAATCAATAAGAGAAATCCCCAGGATAAGAATAGTTTGTTATGGGAGTTTAAAATACTGGATGCAGAGTTTAAAATAATGATTGTTAGGATGCTGAAGGATTTTATAGCTACAATAGGTGGACATAATTAGCACCTAAATAAAGAAATAGGAAGCATCAAAAAGGCCATTGAAATCATAAAAAAGAATCAATCAGAAATGACAATTGCAATATCACAAATTAAGACTACACTAGAAGGAATCAACACCAGGCCAGATGAAACAGAGGATTGAATTAGTGACTTAGAGGGCAAGATAAATAAAAACACAGAAAACGAGCAGGAAAAAAAAAGACAGCTCAAAAAGTCTGAGAAAATTGCAAGACAAATCTGTGACAATATGAAAGAAATAACATCTGTATCATAGGAGTTCCTGAAGGAAAGAGAAAGATCAAGTGATAGAGAACCTGTCTGAAAAATTCATAGCTGAAAACTTTCCTAAATTAATGAAGGTAAAAGTAACACAAGTTCAAGAAGCACAGAGAATCCCAGTAAAGAGGAACCCAATGAGGCCTACATCAAGACACATCATAATCAAAATGCCAAAGTAAAAAGATAAAGAAAAAATACTAAAAGCTGCAAGAGAAAAGAAGTCCATTACTTATAGAGGAGCCCCCAAAAGGATGACATTCAACTTTTCAACAGAAACACATGAGGCCAGAAGGGAATGGCAATAAACATTCAAAGTAATGCAAAACAAGAGTCTACAACTAAGACTTCTTTATCCAGCAAGATTACCATTTAAAATTGAAGAAGAAATAAAAAGCTACCAAGACAAAAAAAAAAAACCCTCAAGGAATTTATTACAACCAAACCAGTACTACAAGAAATGTTAAGAGGCTAGCTGTAAAAAGATAAAAGAAAAAAAGAACTTGAAAAATAGAAGATTATTGATTTAACGAGTAAAATAGCAATAAACAACTACATAACAATAATAACCTTAAATGTAAATGGATTAAACGCTCCAATCAAAAGACATTAGGTAGCTGCATGGATAAAAAACAGGACCATATATATGCTGTCTACAAGAGACTCACCTTAGAACAAAAGATACATATAGGCTGAGGGTAAAGGAATGAAAAAAATATATTTCATGCAAACAGAAAGAAAAAAAAGCTGGGGTAGCAATACCAATATAAGACAAAATAAACATTAAAACAAAGGCTATAGTAAGAGAAAAAGAAGGTCATTACATAATAACAAAAGGAACATTAAAACAAGAAAATATAACTATTATAAACATATATGCACCTACTATAAGAGCACCTAAATATATAAAACAGATTTTGATGGAAAAAAGGGAGAGATCAACAGCAATATTATAATAGTAGCAGATTGTAATACCTCACTAACATCAATGGATAGAACCTTCAGACAGAAAATTAACAAAGAAACAGTGCCTTAAATGACACACTAGATCAACTGGATTTAATAGATATCTTCATAACCTTTCACCGCAAAGCAGCAGAATATACATTCTTTTCAAGTGTTCATGGTACATTCTCTAGGATAGACCATATGTTAGGACACAAAATGAGTCTCAATAAATTTAAGAAGATTGAAATCATATCAAGCATCTTCTCTGATTACAATGGCATATAACTAGAAATCAAGTACAATAGAAAAAACTGAAAAACATTCATACATATAGAGATTAAATAGCATGCTATCAAATAATGAATGGGTTAACAACAAAATTAAGGAAGAAATCAAAAACCTCCTTGAAACAAATAAAATTGAACATACAACTTAAAATTTATAGGACACAGCAAAAGCAGTTCTGAGAGGAAAGTTCAGAGCATTACAAGCATACCTTAAGAAGCAAGAAAAAGCTCAACTTAACAACTTAGCTCTGCACCAGAAGAACTGAAAAAAGAATAGCTATTAAAGCCCAGAGGAAGTAGAAGAAAAGAAATAGTAAATATAAGAGCAAAAATAAATGATATAGAGGAAAAAGAAACAAAACAGAAGATCAATAAAACCTAGGGCTGGTTCTTTGAAAAGGTAAACAGAATTGATGAACCTTTAACCAGACTCACTAGGAAAAAAGAGAGAGGACTCAAATAAATAAAATTAGAAATGAGAATGGAGAATAACAACTAACACAGCAGAAATTCAAAAGGTTGTCAGAAAATACTATGAAGAGCTTTATGCCAAAAAATTAGAAAACCTAGATAAAATGGATAAATTTCTTGAAACATATAGTCATTCAAAAATCAATCTGGAAGAATCAGAAAACCTAAACAGATCGATTAAAACAAATGCGATTTAAACAGTTATCAAAAAATTCCAAGCAAACAAAAGTCCTGGGCCCGATGGCTTCACAGGTGAATTTTACTAAATATTCAAAGAAAAACTAACTCCTATCCTTCTCAGGATATTTCAAAAAATTCAAGAGGATGGAAAACTTCCAAACAGCTTTTATGAAGCAAACATAATGCTCATTCCAAAGCCACACAAAGACACTACAAAGAAAGAAAACTATACCCCAATATCCCTGATGAACTTAGATGCTCAAATTCTCAACAAAATATTAGGAAATCAGATCCAGCAATACATGAAAAAAAAATCATACATCATGATCAAATGGGATTTATTTGGGGGAGGCAGGACTGGAACAATATTTGCAAATCAATAAACGTGATTCATCACATAAACAAAAGGAAGGAGAAAAACCACATGATAATATCAATAGATACAGAAAAAAACATTGATAAAATTCAGCACTCATTTATGATCAAGACTCTCAGCAAAGTGGGAATACAAGGAACATACCTCAACATTATAAAGGTCATTTGTGACAAACTCACAGCCAACATCATACTCAATGGGCAAAAATTAAAAGCAATCCCTTTAAGAACAGGAACAAGGTAGTGGTGCTCCTTTTCACCATTCTTATTCAAAAAAGTTTTGGAAGTCCTAGCTACAGCAATCTGACAAGAAGAAGAAATAAAAGGAATCCAAATTGGAAAAGAAGTTAAACTATTGATATTATTATTTGCTGATGACTTGATACTGTACATAGAAAACCCTAAAATCTCAGTCAAAAAACTACTGGAACTGATAAATGAATTTAGCAAAGTGGCAGGATATAAAATCAATAATAAGAAATTAGTGGCACTTATATACACCAATAATGAACTTTCTGAAAGAGAAATTAAGAGAACAATCCCCTTTACTATTGCAATAAGAAAAAAAAATAAAGTACTAGGAGTAAATTTAAACAAGGAAGTTAAAAACTTCTATTCAGAAAATTATAAAACATTGATAAAAGAAATCAAGAAAGATAAAAACAAGTGGAAGTGTATACCATTTCATGGATATGAAGAATAACCATCATTAAAATGTCTATACTACCCAAAGCAATCTATAAATTCCATAAAATTTCTATTCAAATACCAGTGTCATACTTTAAAGATATAGAACAAATATTCCAAAAATTTATATGGAACCACAAAAAGAACACAAGTAGCCTCAGCAATCTTTAAAATGAAAAATAAATAGGGGGTATCACATTTCCTAATATCAAGTTATACTACAGGGCCATTGTACTTAAAACAGCTTAATACTGGCATAAGAACAGGCAGAGAGATCAATGGAACAGAACAGAGAACCCAGAAATAAACTCACACCTTTATGGTCAACTGATATTCAACAAAGGAGGCAAAAGCATACAATGAAATAAAGACAATCTCTTTAACAAATGGTGCTGGGAAAAATGGACAAATACATGCAAAAAAATGAAACTAGACCACCAACTTACACCATTCACAAAAATAAACTCAAAATTGATAAAAGACTTGAATGTAACTCATGAAACCATGATCATTTTGGAAGAAAACATGCAGTAAGCTCTCCGACATCTCTTGCAGCAATATATTTGCTGATTTAGCTCCATGAACAAGTAAAATAAAGAACAGGATGAACAAATGCAACTAAAAAGCATTTGCACAGCAAAAGACAACATGATCAAAATAAAAAGACAACCCACACAATGGGAGAACATATTCGCCAACACGTCCGATAAGAGGTTAAATAACTAAAATCTACAAAGTACTGGTAAAACTCAACACTAGGAAAGTAAACAATCCAATTAAAATTTGGGCAAAAGAACTGAGTAGACACTTCTCTAAAGAAGACATACAGATGGCCAATGGGCATATGAAAAAATATTCAACATAACTAATCATTAGAGAAATGCAAATTAAAACCACAATGAGATATCAGCTCACATCAGTCAGAATGGCACTCGTCAACAAAACAACACATAACAAGTGCTGGTGAGGGTGCAGAGAAAAGGGAACCCTCTTGGACTGCTGGTGGGAATGCAGAATGTTGCAGCCACTGTGGGAAACAATATGGAGATTCCTCAAAAAATTAAAAATAGAACTGCATTTTGACCCAGCTATCCCACTTCTAGGAATAAATCCTAAGAATAACTAATCACCAATTCAAAAGAAGGAATGCACACCCATGTTTATTGCAACATTGTTTACAATAGCCAAGATCTGGAAACAGCCCAAATGTCCATCAATAGACAAGTGGATAAAAAATTGTGGTACATATACACAATGGAATACTACATGGCTGTGAAAGAGAAGGAAATCTTACCCTTTGCAGCAACATGGATGGACTTAGAATCTATTATGCTAAGTGAAATAAGCCAGACACAGAAAGAAAAATATCAAATGACCTCACTCATATGAGGAATCCAATGAACAATGAGAACTGAGGAACAGAAGAGCGGCAGAGAAAGGCGGAAAGAGTCCAGAGGGAAAAGGGAAGAGTGGTGGGGATCAAAAAAAGCAAAGATGTTAGTGAAAGTATATAAACATAACAAGAGAGATAGAGGGCAGGATAGTAAATTATGGAGATAAAGGGAAAAGTCAGTGGGGGAAAGGGGCAAAGGGGGTATCAAGGAGAACAAAAGGGGGAGGGAGGGAGATATATTCAGGGGTACACTTGTAACTATGTAAACACAACAAATTAAATAAATTAAAACTTAAAAAATAATAAATCTTAAGTATTACCAATAGTTTGAGTTATTATGGAACAGAATTTTTTAAAATGAAAGTCACAATTATTGTTTTAGCATTGTTTTTTTTTTTAATACTACCAAAAACCCCCCACAAAATTTGAGAATCTTTGTGATGTGAACATCTTCTTATATAGGGTAACATTATTGTAATGGTTCAACAGAATAAAATGACATTCAGTATCAGAATACAAGGCATGAAGACTCAGTTTGCAAAAGGATAGGGCTAATTGTATTAAGCAAACCCAGCTGTGTGAAGCACTGCACATTAATGGCAGTATTGTCATACACTGGGGACAGATTACTAGTTAAATCTTTTCAAAATATTTATATGTATTGATATAATACATACAATCTGGTATCACTCTCAATGATGTATTTCTATATGATATGCCACATGTGTTTTGTAATATATTTTCTTGTCAGAGAATACGTGTTATAATATATAAAAATCAGTTGACTAAACAGTGACATATATTTTTCTTTTTATTAAAAGTATAAAATTTATCAGCCTGTATATCAAACTTATTACTTTCTTCCTTTCAATTCAGAATGATACAATGAAAAATTATATTCCAGTACATCAGAAAAACCCTCCTTTCAAATTTTAACTCTGCAGGAGTTCTGCTCAATGGGGACAATAATTTTTTATTCTTTCTAAAAAAATTTTAAACTTCATTTAGAAAATTAACTTGATCAATAAGAGTACATAAACTTTGGTAAACATTTCTATGGCATTTGAACTATTATATTATATATGCATTATTATAGGAATATGCTAGGAAGACTTCCAGAGTTAGGAGAAACAATCAGAGACAGCAAGGTGCCCGAGGCCACAAGCCCTGAGTGGACAAGAGTCCAGTGGTTTCTCTGATCCTGTACTGGAAACAGCAAAACAGCAAGATAAGATTCAGTAACAGATTCTGATTTCTAAGTAGTTCATTATTGCTGTGACAAGTTGTTCCCTGCACGAGGAACCAGAAGAAATGGTCTCCCAAAGCCTGGCAAAAGAAAGGGACATCCATTCATCCCATTTGGTAAGGGACACAAGCAGCAAGGGAATAGCCCTTGAATGCTTGTTGAGAGGTAACTTTTAGAGATCAGGCCAGGGCATTCTCCTTTCCTTCATCTCTCCTTTATCATGAGAAATTCCTTTGCTTTGAGCAGCAGAGTCTCAAGTTAAACTATGACCCAGCAATCCCTCTACTGGGTATATACCCCCAAAACTCAGAAACATTGATATGTTAAGACACATGTAGCCCCATGTTCATTGCAGCATTGTTCACAGTGGCCAAGACATGGAAACAACCAAAAAGCCCTTCAATAGATGACTGGATAAAGAAGATGTGGCACATATACACTATGGAATACTACTCAGCCATAAGAAATGATGACATTGGATCATTTACAACAAAATAGTTGGATCTTGATAACATTATAAAGAGTGAAATAAGTAAATCAGAAAAAACCAAGAACTGCATTAATCCATACATAGGTGGGAAATAAAATAGACTAAGAGACATGGACAAGAGTGTGGTGGTTATGGGGGGGGAGAGGAAGGGAGAGGGGAGGGTGAGAAGGATGTGGAGGGGAACAAAGAAAACTAGATAGAAGGTGACAGAGGACAATCTGACTTTGGGTGAGGGGTATACAACATAATTGAATGACAAGATAACCTGGACATGTTTTCTCTGAACATATGTACCCTGATTTATTGATGTCACTCCATTAAAATTAATAATTAAAAAAAACCCTCAAATTTTCCTTCTGTGACCTCGTCCTCCACTTAAGCAAATCCCCTCACCCTGGAAAGGTTATGGGAAGGGTTCTTGGGGCAGGGCCTTAAGGAAGGACCTAAGGCTTGGAAAAGAAAGACAGTCTGAACATGGTCAAAAACCTGTTATGACTGTGGGGAAAAAGAAACGTTTTTCAGAAAAATTAAAGGCAGAGCTTAATAGCAACTATGTAGCTTGGCTTTTATGTGTATTCTATGAGGCTAATTAATACTCAATTTAAAAATTCTTTATAAAGTTGCAACAAAGCAGATTGTAAAAAGCCAATATGGTCAATTACTATCTTATTGTGTTTATGCAAATTACCAAGCCAAGTTAAAAGTGAGCTTAATACTGTAACTAAAATAATCTTACTTTGACTCTTAGAAAAATAACTAAGGGTAATTTTAGAAAGAAAAAAGAGAAATCAGGTAATTTTAATAGCTTAAAGCCTTCTCCTAGAGACCTGGGAACTATTGTAATCCTGAGAACAATAAAAAAATAATCAATAATACTGTAAAATATAAAACTATTTATATTTTTTAACCAGATGGTCTAGAAATATATTTGATATCTCTACTAATTTCAATTTCATTAATGTTTTTTGAAGTTTTTAACAAAAAATATGTTTACTTTGCTTGGGTTTACAAAAGATTCCTGTTATCTCTGTTTTGTTTTCTAAAAATATGAAACATCCTGTTTCTGTAGGTCAGAAAATATGTTCATAAAAGTATTAATCTCAAATTGCTAATTACTGACAGTTGTCACTAAAAGTTAAAGTTTTGAAAAGTTGGGAACTCTGATTAATTAGAAAGAAATTATATGGTTTTAAAGATAAAAAGTATAAGGTACAGAGATAACTTTGAAAGAAAAAGGAAGAAAGTAAATGACTTTTAAAATCTAGTTATTTCTTGGCCCTGGCCAGTTGGCTCAGTAGTAGAGCATCAGCCTGGCGTTTGGGAGTCCTGGGTTCAAATTCCTGGCCAGGACACACAGGAGAAGCGCCCATCTGCTTCTCCACCCCTCCCCCTCTCCTTCCTCTCTGTCTCTCTCTTCCCCTTCCACAGCCAAGGCTCCATTGGAGCAAAGTTGGCCCAGGCGCTGGGGATGGCTCTGTGGCCTCTGCCTCAGGCGCTAGAGTGGGTCTGGTTGCAGCAGAGCGACACCCCAGGTTGGCAGAGCATCGCCCCCTGGTGAGCATGCTGGGTGGATCCCGGTCTGGCACATGCGGGAGTCTGTCTGACTCCCTCCCCGTTTCCAACTTCAGAAAAATACAAAATAAATAAATAAATAAATAAATATAAAAAATAAAACCTAGTTATTTTTAAATAAATAAGAATGTTTATGTAAGTTGCAGAAGTTTTGTGCAGGTTATAGAAAGTTTATGAAGGGAAAAGAAACAAAAAGAGAAGGAACTAAGAAAGTAGACAAAGGTAAAAAAAGAAAAAAAGGAAGGACTTTAGAGATCAGATTGTTCCGAAAGGAAAATAAAAGGGAACATTGGAATATTCTCAGGGGCCTCAAGAGCTTGACAAATTCACCCAAACTTATAGATACTGCAAAAAAAGCCAATACCCTTTTAAAGCCTAAATTACATGAACAGAAAAGGGGAAGTCAAGAAGAAAGACTCACCCTAAAAGAACAATTGTATAAGGATTTTTTTTTAGTTTTAGTTTTTTTGTTTTTTTAACATTTTCTCTTTTGAACTTATTACACTGAGAGGCATTTTGTACCAGCCAAGCAATGGTGAAAGCCTCTTATTTTATACCTGGATATATTAGCAGGTCTTGATTGGGAGAATCTGGTCAAATTACTAAACTGGAAGCAAAGGTATGTTGAAATTTTTTCATCAACAGATTATCTTTGGATACCAATGAGAAATGTGAAACTTTCTCATAAATTGACATCAGCCTCTAGAAAGCAAACTAGTACCAGAGATCCAGAAGCTGATAGTGAATAAACCTCTGTAAATGAAACCCTCAAATAACATTTTACCTAGCTCACTCACAAACAGTCAGGGAGTGTGTGACATCACAAGGGACATTTTAATACATCTATTTAGGCATGCTAAAGAACTTTTGCAAAATACAGACATGCCTGTAATCTCTGGAAATCTGTTTTTCTTGATGCTTGCCTTTCACCTTCCACTGGAACCAGTTAATCATCTTACTTTTTGTTAATCTTTACTAAAACAGAAAAAGGATATGTAAGAATATGCTATGAAGTCTTGCAGAGTTAGAATAAACAATCAAAGACAGCAAAAGCCCTGAGGAAATGAGAGTCCAGAGGACTCTCTGACTCTTACAGAAAACAGCAATACTGTAGGATAAGATTCAGTAACAGAAATATTTAGGCTCTCAGAACAGCAAATAAAAATCAGTATGTTCCCTGTCCTTTACTCCCTGAAAACTGCAGTCTGCTTCTCTGAATTATTTGTTCTGGCTAATAATTATATGAGTAAGGTTTGGAATGAGGCTTTCAGTCTTTTGCTTTGCTGACCCAGGCTGATATCTCCCTTTGGCCCCTCAGAGCATTCCATCTGGTCTGTGGGTAGTTCATTGTTGCTGTGACAAATCGCCAAAAGTCAAGTCATCTTCCATAACCTTATATTTGTCCTTCTTTACACTCTTATCTGACCCCTTTCTTTCCACTCTCTCTCATGTCCTGTTCCTCTGGTAATCAATTTACTTATATCTATGTTCATGAGTGTCAGTTTTATATTCCACCTATGTGTGCAATCTTATAGTTCTTATCTTTTTTCTTATTTACTTATTTCACTCAGTATAATGTTCTCAAGGTCCATTCATGTTGTCATAAATGTCACTTTGTCATCGTTTCTTATGGTTGAATTTTATTCCATTGAATATATGTACCACATCTTATTTATCTTTTCCTCTATTGAGGGTCACTTTGGTTGTTTTCATATCTTGGTCACTGTGAATAATGCTGTGGTTAACATGGGGTTGCATATGTTTTCATATATCAATGTTTTTAAGTTTGGGGGGTAGATATCCAGTAGAGGGTTTGCTGGGTCATATGGTAATTCTATTTTTAATTTTTTGAGGAGCCACCATATTTTTTTTCATAGTGGTTATACTACTTTGCATTCCCACCAGCACTGAATGAGGGTTCCGTTTTCTCTACAGCCTCTCTAACACTTGTTATTACCTGTCTTGTTGATAATAGCTAATCTAACAGGTATGACATGATATCGCAATGGAGTTTTGATTTGCATTTCTAAAATAGCTAATTAAAATGAGCATCATTTTATATATCTGTTGGCCATTTTTATGTCCTCTTAAGAGAGAAGAATTTATTCAGGTTTTCTCCCTATTTTTTAATTGAACCACTTTCTTTTTTATTGCTGAGTTTTGTGAGTTCTTTGTATATTTTAGATATTAACCTCTTACCAAAGCTGCTGTTTGCCAATATCTCTCTTTAAGTTTACTGCTAATTTATTTTATTGTCAGTATCTTTTGCTGTGCAGAAGGATTTTAGATTGATATAGTCCCATTCATTTATTTTTGCCTTTACTTTTCTTGCCTTTGGGATAAAATTTATAAATTGTTCTCTACAGCCAAAGTCTATAAGTTTAGTATCTATGTTTTCTTCTATGTAATTTATTATTTGTAATCTTATATTTAAGTCTTTGATTCATTTTAAATTAACTTTTGTGCACAGGGACAAACTGTATTTAAGTTTTATTCTTTTGCATGTGGTTTTCCAATTTTTCTAGCACCATTTATTGAAGAGGCTTTATTTTCTCCATTTAGTATTTTTGGCTCCTTTGTCAAATGTGATATAAAAATCAATTAATGTAGTACATGACATTAACAAAACAGAGAACAAAAAACCTATGATTCTATTAATAGATACAGAAAAAGCATTCAATAACATACAACATCCCTTTATGGGATACACTCAATAAAATCAGAAGTGAAGGAAGGTACCACAACATGCTAAAATACATATATGACAGTCCATCAGATACTCTCATACTGAAACATGAAAAAATGAAGGCTTTTCCTCTAAAATCAGGAACAAGACAAGGTTTCCCACTCTCTTGAATCTTATTCAACATACTTCAGGAAGTTTTAGCCAGAGCAGTTAGGCAAGAGAAAAAAAAAAGGTATCCATATTGAGAAAAAAAAATAAAGGTATCACTTATTGCAAATGACATTATTCTGTATATAGAGCACCACAATGACTCCACCAAAAATTTTATTAGAAACAATCAACCAATATAGTAAAGTCACAGTATACAAAATCAATATAGAAAATTCACTACTTTTCTATACACCAACAATGTAATACCAGAAAATGAACTCAAGAAAACAACTACTTTTACAATTGCAACAAAAAATAAAATACCTAGGAATAAACTTAACAAAGGATTTGAAGGACCTATATATTGAAAACTACAAAACATTATGAAAGAAAATGAAAAAGACAATGAAATGAAAATAATGTTCCATATTCATGGATTGAAAGAATTGCCATATTTAAAATGGCCATATTACCCACCTGACCAGGTGGTGGCGCAGTGGATAAAGCATTGAACTGGGATGTGGAGAACCCAAGTTTGAGACCCCGAGGTTGCCAACTTGAGCATGGGCTCATCTGGTTTGAGCAAAGCTCACTAGCTTGGACCCAAGGTCACTGGCTCAAGCAAGGGGTTACTTGGTCTGCTGTAGCCCCACGGTCAAGGCACATATGAGAAAGCAATCACTGAACCACTAAGGTGTCGCAACGAAAAACTAATGATTGATGCTTCTCATATCTCTCTGTTCCTGTCTGTCTGTCCCTATCTATCCCTCTCTCTGACTCTCTCCATCTCTGTAAAAAAAAAAATGGCCATATTACCCAAAGCAATATACAAAGTTAATACAATCCTCATCAAAATTCCAATGTCATTTTTTAAGGAAATAGAACAAAGAATTAACAGATTTGTATGAAACCATGAAAATCCTTGAATAGCCAAAACAATCCTGAGGAAAAAGAGTAAAGCTGGAGGTATCACACTACTTGACTTCAAATTATACTATAGAGCCACGATAATCAAAACAACATGGTATTGACAGAAAAACAGGCTTACAGACTAATGGAACAAAATAACAAGCCCAGAAATAAAACCACATATATATGGAAAAATGGGGGCAATACTAACAGCAGAGATCAGTTGACCGAAAATCCTGACTCTTTTTTTTTTTTTTTTTTTTTTACAGAGACAGAGAGTGAGTCAGAGAGAGGGATAGACAGGGACAGACAGACAGGAACAAAGAGAGATGAGAAGCATCAATCATTAGTTTTTCATTGCGCATTGCAACACCTTAGTTGTTCATTGATTGCTTTCTCATACATGCCTTGACCGCAGGCCTTCAGCAGACCGAGTAACCCCTTGCTGGAGCCAGCGACCTTGGGTTCAAACTAGTGGGCTTTTTTTTTTTTTGCTCAAACCAGATGAGCCCGCGCTCAACCTGGCGACCTTGGGGTCTCGAACCTGGGTCCTCTGCATCCCAGTCCTACACTCTATCCACTGCGCCACCACCTGGTCAGGCCAAAAACCCTGACTCTTAAAATGGCTTAGTCATAAAAAATTCATCATTTCTTATAAGAAATCCCAAGGTAGTGCAGTAGCCAAGCACAGTATGCTTAAGATTAGCTCAATGACTTTGCATTCATTTTATTCTTCCCTAAGCTGACTTATCTTTTCTAAAGGTCAAGGCAGTATGTTTGTAGCACATCATGGCATCACATCCAAACAAGTCAGTATCAGAATAAGAAGGACAATCTTTCATAGTGTCTCTTTTTAATGATGAAGAAAAAATTTGCAAGTTATCCTTGTCAGAACACCCCCCTCCTCTAGTCTCATTGGCCTAAATTAGATAACATGTCAACTCCTGATCATTATTGACATGGAAACTGGGATTACCCTGTAAACCTTAGACTATCAAGGTCTACTTTTTTTGGTATTTTTCTAAAGTTAAAAGTGGGGAGACAGTCAGACAGACTCCCACATGTGCCCGACCAGGATCCACCTGTCATGCCCACCAGGGGTCGATGCTCTACCCATCTGGGGCATTGCTCTGTTGTGACTGGAACCATTCTAGTGCCTGATGCAAAGGCCATGAAACCATCCTCAGTGCCTGAGCCAACTTTTCTCCAATGGAGCCTGGGCTTTGGGAAAAGAAGTGAAAGATAGAGAGAAAGACAAAGGGGAAGGGTGGAGAAGCAAATGGGCACTTTTCCTGTATGTCCTGACCAGGAATCGAACCCAGGACTTTCACACACCAGATCAATGCTCTACTGCTGAGCCAATCACTTTTGAGCAGACAATTAGATTGTAATCTTCTATCATGTTATGTGGCATGGGACCAGCATAAGATATCTGAAAAAACAGTATTTTTGGTAAGAATGAAATAAAAAAATGATGACTGAATAAAGCAATAATTAGAAAGCACTTCATGGAATGTACTGAGTAGTAAATAAAACCATATATTACATAAATGTCATCTTTATGTGTCTGACACAAAGTAAATACTATCAATAAATGTTACACATGTTATTATTATTGCTATTATCAAATTCTTTTTTTTTGTTTGTTTGTTTGTTTTTGTTTGTTTTTTATTTTTCTGAAGCTGGAAATGGGGAGAGACAGTCAGACAGACTCCCGCATGCGCCCGAACGGGATCCACCTGGCACGCCCACCAGAGGCGACACCCTGCCCACTAGGGGGCGATGCTCTGCCCCTCTGGGGCATCGCTCTGCCGTGACCAGAGCCACTCTAGCGCCTGGGGCAGAGGCCAAGGAGCCATCCCCAGCGCCTGGGCCATCTTTGCTCCAATGGAGCCTTGGCTGCGGGAGGGGAAGAGAGAGAAAGAGAGGAAGGAGGGGGGGTGGAGAAGCAAATGGGCGCTTCTCCTATGTGCCCTGGCCGGGAATCAAACCCGGGTCCCCCGCACGCCAGGCTGTCGCTCTACCACTGAGCCAACTGGCCAGGGCTGCTATTATCAAATTCTAAGGTGAAACAATTTATTAAGAGTCATGGTTAGGTGGTTGAGATTCTAACAAAAATTATCTTCTTTTATTTATTGATTGATTTAAAATTTTAATTTATTAATTTTAATGTGGTGATATTGATAAATCAGGGCACATATGTTCAGAGAAAACATCTCCAGATTATTTTGACATTTGATTATGTTGCATACCCCTCACCCAAAGTCAAATTGTCTTCCATCACCTTCTATCTTGTTTTCTTTGTGCCCCTCCCCTCACCCACCTCCTCTTTCTCCTTTCTCTCCCTCCATTACCATCACATTGTTGTCCATGTTTCTGAGTCTCATTTTTATGTCCCATCTATGTTTCTATTTTTTTTTCTTTGCAGAGACAGAAAGATAGTCAGAGAGAGGGACAGACAGGGACAGACAGACAGGACAGGAGAGAGATGAGAAACATCAATTATTCATTGCGGCTCCTTAGTTGTTCATTGATTGATTTCTCATATGTGTCTTTACTGAGGGGCTACAACAGATCGAGTGACCCCTTGCTTGAGCCAGTTACTTTGGGCTCAAGTTGATGAGCCTTGCTCAAACCAGATGAGCCTGCACTCAAGCTGGTGACCTTGGGGATCTCAAACCTGGGTCCTCGGCATCCCAGTCTGACACTTTATCCACTGCGTCACTGCCTGGGTCAGGCCAAAATTATCTTCTTTTATTGTTTACTATCTGCATGACTTAGACTCTAGAACAAGGATTGGAAGACATTTTCTCCAAAAGAAAGTAAATATTATAGGCATAGTAGGAAACATAGTTGTTTGATTATTTTGTCATACACTTTCCTTTGTTTTATTTTCCCCAATCCTTTAAACATGCCAAAAGCATTATTAGCTTTCAGGTGGTATAAAAAAATCAAGCCCAGGCGAGTTTGCCAACACTTAGCTTAAAACAAGTATTTCTTAGTTTCTCTGTGCCTCAATTTTTATGTCTATAAAATAGAGACACTTGTAGAGCTTTTTTCAGAGTGCTGTTGTGAGAATTGAATTAAATCGTTGATGTACACAAGTTAGAATCAAGACCAACTTACGACACTCAAAAATTATTAGTGCTGAAACTGGTTGTTTTGTTTTAATGTATCATGTACATTCATCCATCAACTGGCAAACATATTTAGAGATAGAACACACCAATAACTTCAAGTAAGTACATTTATAAGGTAATATCAAATTTTATGGTGTTGAGGTATACACGAAGTTAGGTAGAACTGGCTTCAAGTGAGAGAAAGGTTGGCACAAAAGAAAAGCATTGCTTGATAAAGTCTCATTCATTTATTTTTGCATTTGCTTCCTTACCTTTGAAGGTCAAATTCATGAAATATTCTCTGTGGCTAGAGTTTATAATTTCAAGACCTATGTTTTTGTCTAAATAGTCTGTTGTTTTAGATCTTATATTTAGGTCTTTGATATATTTTGAATTAATTTTTGTACATGGGGAAAATCTCTAGTCAAATTTCATTCTTTTTCTTATGGCTTTCCAATTTTTTCAGCACCATTTATTAAAGAAGTTTTCTTTTCGTCATTGGGTGTTATTGGCTCCTATGTCAAAAATTATTTGCCCAAATACATGTGGTTTTATTTCTGGGCTATTTAGAGTCTTATGTAGTTTCATATAAATCTGATGATTTCTTTTGTTCTTTTTTTTAAGTTATTTGTTTTTTTTCTAATTTTATTTATTTATTTTTTACAGAGAGTGAGTTAGAGAGAGGGATAGACAGAGACAGACAGACAGGAACGGAGAGAGATGAGAAGCATCAATCATTAGTTTTTCATTGAGCGTTGCAACACCTTAGTTGTTCATTGATTGCTTTCTCATACGTACCTTGACCGCGGGCCTTCAGCAGACCGAGTAACCCCTTGCTGGAGCCAGCGACCTTGGGTTCAAGCTGGTGGGCTTTTGCTCAAACCAGATGAGCCCACGCTCAAGTTGGTGACCTCGGGGTCTCGAACCTGGTTCCTCTGCATCCCAGTCCAATGCTCTATCCACTGCGCCACTGCCTGATCAGGCTTTTGTTCTATTTTTTAAATGACATTGAGATTTTAATGGGGGATTGCATTAAATCTGTATATTGCTTTGGGAAACATGACCATTTTAACTATGTTAATTCTGCCAATCCATTACCATAAAATATCTTTCCATTTCATTGTATATATTTTAATCTTCTTTAATGATGCCTTGTAGTTTTCAATATAGAAGTTCTTCACTTCTTTTTTTAAGATTATTCCTAAGTATTTTATTATTGCTTTGTTGCAATTGTAATTTTTTTTATTTTACTTTCTGAGGTTTCATTGTTGGCATACAGGAAAACAGTAGATTTTTGCATATCAATTTTGTATCCTGCAACTTTACTGTATTTGTTTCAACAAGACAGGTAATAACAAGTTTTTGAGAGGTTGTGGGAATAAAAACTGGTACTACCACAATGGAAAATAGTATGAGAGTTCCTCAATAAATTAAGAATAATGTTACCATATAACTCAGGACTCCCTCTACTTGGTATCTACCTGAAAAAAACTTGCAAACATTTTTTTTTTGCAAAGACATATGCACTCCCATGTTCATTGCAGCATTAGTTGTGGTTACCAAGACATGGAAACAACCAAGTTGCCCTTCAATAGAGGATTGGATAAAAAAAAATTGTGGTACATATATAAAATGAAATATGACTCAGCCATAAGAAAAGATAATACACCTTCATTTACATCATGAATAAACCCTGAGAAGATTATGCTGAAGAAGAGACATCAGTCAGAAAAAACTAAGAACTATATGATTTCAGTTATATGTGGAATATAAAACTGAGACTTATTGACACAGACAAAAGTGAGTTGGTAACCAGAGGGAGGGAGTGGGGGAGTAGAGGGTGTTTAAGGGGGCCAAATATATGGTGACAGAAGGTGGTTTGAATTTGGGTGATGGACACACAGCACAATGCATAAATTTTGTACAATGGGAATGTACACCTGAAACTTGTACTATCCTATTGACCAATGACACCCCATTTAATTTAATTTCTAAGTAAAAACTAAAAGGAAAGAAATAAAAAACTCATGTACATGGACAACAGTGTGGTGATTGTTGAGGGAGAGGGATGGTGCAAGAGGCAGTTTATAAAGGGGGTAAATAGTGATGGATGATGACTTGACTCGGAGGGGTGAACCCATAATAAGGTGTACACATATGTCTTGTAGAATTGGGAACCTGAAACCTGTATAATTATATTAACAAGTGTCACCTTAAAATTCAATAAGAAATAAAGCCTGACCAGGAGGTGACTCAGTGTATAAAGCATCGGATTCAGATGTAGAGGACCCAGGTTTGAGACCTAGAGGTTGCCAGCTTGAGCATGGGCTCATCTGGTTTGAGCAAGGTATACCAGCTTGAGCCCAAGGTCACTGGCTCGAGTAAAGAGGTCACTTGGTCTGCTCTATCCTCCAGGTCAAGGCACATATGGGAAAGCAATCAATGAATAACTAAGGTGCTCCAATAAAGAATTGATGCTTCTCATCTCCTTTCCTGTCTGTCTGTTCCTATCTTTCTTTCTCTCTGACTCTCTCTATCTCTGCTCTATTCCCAGTGTCTAGAGAAATGTTTGGTACATTTTAGATGTCCAGTGCTATTTCATGAACATCTAGTAACATAAATAAATCTTGAAATCCTTAAAAAAGGGACATGAAGTCTAAACTTTGACCATGATTCCTTCATAGTGAGACATTAGGTATCTCAGAACTCCAGAAGCAATGAATTTCTATGCAAGGCCTATTTCAATTAACTTTTAATGAATGTATTGTTGAAAATCTCAACTGGGTAATGCTCCAGTGTGTATAGAATTGTCATCAGTGAATATTCTGATATCCCACTCGGATCTCTCTTTCAAAATTGAAAGATTGATTCCTTCAACTTTTAGGAATGTTGACTGAAGTATAGCCCTCAATTTTCTACTCTTAACAGAAATTGCCTTAATTAAAGAGATCCACCTTGCCAAAGGTCAAAGCTCTTCTAGAAGTTGTCCACATCCAGTGAATAATTATTGATGTGTTATAAAAGTCCCACCCTCCTGCCAAACCCAAGAAAACTCTGAAGAACAATCCCAACTTCAAAATATTTTATGGTGTTGCTTTAGGCCAGGGATAGTCAACATTTTTATACCTACCACCCACTTTTGTACCTCTGTTAGTAGTAAAATTTTCTAACTGCTCACCGATTCCACAGTAATAGTAATTTATAAAGTAGGGAAGTAACTTTACTTTATAAAATTTATAAAGCAGAGTTACAGCAAGTTAAAGCATATAATAATAATTACTTACCAAGTACTTTATGTTGAATTTTCTCTAAGTTTGGCAGAATAAATCTTTATAAAAACCTTACTATAATTAAATCTATCTTTTTATTTATACTTTGATTGCTCTACTACTGCCCACTATGAAAGCTGGAATGCCCACTAGTGGGCGGTAGGGACCAGGTTGACTACCACTGATTATGCCTTTGTTGAGACTATCATAAACAAAGTTTTCCTTCCAACTAATCTTGTTTTCTTCCCTTTCCTTTCAACCATGTTGATCGCAAGCACACTCCTTTTTAATAAACACGTGCATACTCATCTGTATTTCCACATTTACTTCCTGGAGAACCTAAGCTTTGACAAATCTCATCATGACCTCTTTCCTTATCAGCACATTCTCTTGATATAGGCAATCTCTTTCCTGCTACTTCAAGCTCTCTACTGCCCCAATCAGGATTTATATATGTAGATGTTCTCATCAAGTTTGGGATATAGTCAATCAGAAAGGCACCAAGGAGATAAAGGAAGCTTATGTGATTTACTGAATGTCATACAGCTATTAAGTGATGAAACCAAGATTTGAACCTATGTCGTCTGTAAATGAAAGCACCTTTTTTAGAATCTTCCAAACTTGTCTCAGAATCATCATGGTGAACCCAAAATCTATAACTATATGCCAATTTCAGTAAAATTTTGATAGTTTGTGGTATGTACCTTTTATTTCCCTGTACTTCTTTTGCCCATTCCCCACATCCATTCCCTTTGGCAACCATCATTTTGTTTTCTATAACTATGAGTTTGTTTCTGTTTTGTTTGTCACTTTTTTTAGATTCTACATTTAAGTAAAATCATATGATATGCAGCTTTCTCTGTTTGACCTATTTCACTTAGCATCATACCCTCTAGAGTTATCTATGATTTCATAAATTGCAAGATTTTGTTCTTTTTTATGGCTGAATAATATTTCATTGTATACATGTACCATTTTTTAATCCATTCATCTACTGATGGGCATTTAGATTGTTTCCATATCTTGGCTATTGTAAATAAAGCTGCCATGAACATAGGGTACATGTACCTCTTTAAATTAGTGTTGTCAGTTTCATAGGTCAGTACACAAAGTCAAATTTCTGGATTAAATATAGTTATATTTTCAATTTTTTTATGAACCTCCATACTATTTACATAGTGACTGTACCAATTTATATTATCACTAACTGTGTCTTATTTTTTCATAGCTCTATTAATTTTTAAACCACAGTTGAAAAACATTGATTAAATTTTTAATAAAATAAAAGCAATAATACATATGACCACCACGTTTTTCAAACCCATTCTTTCACTTTTAGTTTTTCTTAACAGAAATAAAAGTTGTTTGGATTAAGTTAGTATTGAAATTATTATGTTTTCAAAATTGAATCAACTACCTTAATTATTAGACTCCCTCAAAAAATATTTTATACTTTTTCTTGTGCTCTTTCACAGAGGTATTTCTCCTGTTACAGATTCTTAAAATTCAAATGCATAGCTTGTTAATTCAATGCGATATTGAATATATTATTGCCAGTATGTTGCATTACATTAATCCAATTTGTAATAATAGATACTTGAATAATTTATCAATTTAAAAGCTTCAGACTATTTTATTTGGAATTGCAAACAAAGAAGAAATACTGTAATATAGACTGGGCATGAATTCAGCACAACAGTGAATGCCTGTGATCAGTGGGTACTGAAGTACCAGATTTAAGAGAGTAACACTAACTGTAGACCCCACACAATTGTGAAGATAAGATACCTGACATCCTTCTAGGTAAATTAACTATAAACTGATATAGTTGGTGATGCTACACCTACACTTTTAAAGTGTTATGAGAGCAACTAAATACTGCTGGAGCTGGGAAAGTTAGAGAATAAAAAGCCCTCAGTCGCTTTGAGTTTGACCCTGCTGGTCACCTTGCTGAAAATACTCTTTGTCTTCTTGGTACATACCCCTTTTCTCTGATTCTCTTTTACTTTGAAATAATTTAATTTATGGTATGAAAGTTTAATTGAACCCGCAGGACATGTTTCAACAACCTAGTTTTCTGGTTTGGAAGAATAAAGAGCTGCTTTAGATTATCTGTGCTAGGTATATAGAGATTAATCCAATTTTACTATTAGGTTCTGAGGAATGTAATGATCAGTTAATGTGGTGGTAAACTCAGGGATAATGTGAACCAGTGATGGTATTGAAGTGCTTTTTATATAGTAGGTATGACACAATAATAAGATCCTTCAGTAGATATTCTGCATTCAAATATAAAGCAACGTCTTAGTGCTGGGTTGTACATCTTGTTTGGCATAGGATCCAAGCTTATACATAGTAACTGAAGACAGGGTCCATCTATTAGAACAGAGATTGAAAATGACTAAGTAGCCTAAACAGGCAGTGACGCAGTGGATAGTGTCAGAATGGGATGCGGAGGACCCAAGTTCGAGACCCCAAGGTTGCCAGCTTGAGTGCGGGCTCATCTGGTTTGAACAAAGGCTCACCAGCCTGAACCCAAGGTTACTGGCTCGATCAAGGGGTTACTCGGTCTGCTGTAGCCCCACAGTCAAGGTATATATGAGAAAGCAATCAATAAACAACTAAAGTGCCACAACAAAAAACTGATGATTGATGCTTCTCATCTCTCTGCATTCCTGTCTGTCTGCCCCTATCTATCCCTCTCTCTGATTCTCACTCTGTCTCAAAAGAAAGAAAGAAAGAAAGAAAGAAAGAAAGAAAGAAAGAAAGAAAGAAAGAAAGAAAGAAAGAAAGAAAGAAGACTGAGTAAAATAGTAGGACTCAATTTGAATGGAAAAGGGAATTTGAGCTCAGCTCCAAAAAACTAAACTAGCTATGAAAGAACTGCAGTAGATGCCTAGTGTTTACGGTGAAGTCGGTATTCGGGTGCTTAAAACAGCAAGACAAGGCCTGACCAGGCGGTGGCACAGTGGATAGAGCGTTGGACTGGGATGCAGAGGACCCAGGTTCGAGACCTCTAGCTCACCAGCTTGAGCGCAGGCTCATCTGGTTTGAGCAAAAAGCCCACCAGCTTGAACCCAAGGTCGCTGGCTCCAGCAAGGGGTTACTCGGCCTTCTTCTGAAGGCCTGCAGTCAAGGCACATATGAGAAATCAATCAATGAAGAACTAAGGTGTTGCAACATGCAATGAAAAACTAATGATTGATGCTTCTCATCTCTCTCCATTCCTGTCTGTCTGTTCCTGTCTATCCCTCTGTCTGACTCACTCTCTGTCTCTGTAAAAAATAAATAAAGATTTTAAAAAACCCAGCAAGACAAATTCCATATTCCACCCATTAATGTGAATGTTGTTCTTAATATTTGATCAGTTTGGACCAATATTGCAATATTGACCCCTGACCTGAATGCCACAAAGCCTATAATTTGATGAAATAGTGCCTGAGCTTTAGGGCTGGGGAAGTCAAGGTCTGACATTTTGATTTTACTGAAGAAAAAGTGTATTTAACATAATTATGAAAATCAACTTAATACCAAATCAGTGTACACCTGAGCCTTACTATACTGTAAATTAGAGAAAATTGCATACACTGAAGTAGTTAACACTTAACCTTTATTCCACAAAGAAAATAACTATAAATTTTATAAGAAACAATAAAGAAACTATGTATAACACTGTAAATTTAATGGACCTTAGATCACTGTTATCAGAAATGATTTAATGAAATCTGTTCTCCAGAAATGGAACTTGATAATCAACAGAGATCATGATTAAAACAAACAAATAAAAAAAAACACTTTTAAATCAGGCACTTAGCCTTGGCCGGTTGGCTCAGCAGTAGAGCATCGGCCTGGTGTGCAGGGGACCCGGGTTCGATTCCTGGCCAGGGCACATAGGAGAAGCGCCCATTTGCTTCTCCACCCCGCCCCCCTCCTTCCTCTCTGTCTCTCTCTTCCCCTCCCGCAGCCAAGGCTCCATTGCAGCAAAGATGGTCTGGGCGCTGGGGATGGCTCCTTGGCCTCTGCCCCAGGCGCTAGAGTGGCTCTAGTCACGGCAGAGCGACGCCCCGGAGGGGCAGAGCATCGCCCCCTGGTGGGCAGAGCATCGCCCCTGGTGGGCGTGCCAGGTGGATCCCGGTCGGGCACATGCGGGAGTCTGTCTGACTGTCTCTCCCCGTTTCCAGCTTCAGAAAAATACAAAAAGAAAAAAAAAATCAGGCACTTACCAGTAGCAGTATAATAAATGAGATCATAGAGGCCAAATCAGAGAAATCAGTAAACCAAGCCAAAGTCAGAGACTTAAAAGGAAAAGGAAAACATGGAAAGAATCCCATTGTTCCCACTTCTTCTCAAGCAATAGTTTTTCTATATGCTTAATGATAATTATAATAGCTCAGGTCTGTGTTTCTAGAATATCTTGATTATGAAACAAATAAAGCTCAGTAGCTTGCCTACACTTTGTGATGAACATTTTGAACAATTGGGTAGAGTTTTATAAGCAGAATGCAAGTTTCTAACAAGGCCTTTTAATAATTACTTCTGAATATAGTCTTTCTTTACAAGTCAGAAAGTAAATGATCTCTGTGTGTTCTAGTTATCTCCTTTAAATGTGTCAAAGTCATACTTTCACAATGACACGAAGAGCCACCATAGCTACTTTGGTCGACCTGGGGGATACTTCATGGTATATTCCTGATCTATTTGCATCGGTACTGATTTCTCATCACTTTTCTTACTCATCTCTTTGCTTTGTTTGGGATCCTAATCTGAATTTGATGTTTACATAGGTCCCTTATATAGGAAATAATTTGGAACAATTTTATATTGACTTTGATTCTATAGAGTTGTTCTATGCAACCTCTAGCATTTATTATTATGGATGTACATACTGCTATTATTGTTTATCACCAACCTGCTTCAGTCTTACACAAAGACATATACCTTTATTTATAAGGACTTTGAACAGCTTGGTCTTGTTTTAGGTTCATCTGAAAAGGAATAAGACCTATGTTGTCTTTAGCAGTAATTGGCTATATTTTATTTCAGTAGCTCAACATGGTAAAAATGTGTCGATTTCCATTTTCAAGTAATCTCATTTTGTCCCACATGGAAATCTTAATAAAAATAAAACATGAACATTTATTTGACTCTTGGACTATTAATGATGGTATAAAAAAGAAATTTTATTACTTCTATGGTAGCAGAGAAGCTATGTCATGTTTTGTTTACTACTCAGCTGTTAGAATGCACAAGTGCAAACTGACAGCAGAATAAGCAAACAATTGATTCAGTCTTAGAAACTTATTTTCATGCCAAGCACATGAAGTTTTAATTACAAGCACTTTGAAATATCCATGGTTATTGAATTTACTTATTCCCATGCAGAAATAAGATAAAAAGTTCTTGAATATGATGACAGAAAACTCTTGATACTGACAACACACTTGTAAAATTCCTAATTACTCTTTGTAAATAAGCATTTTTCCATGAGATAGTTCATTTAAAAATTTGTTTATTTATTTATTTTATTATTTTAACAGGAGAGAGAGAGAGAGAGAGAGAGAGAGAGAGAGAAGCTGATAGGAACAGACAGACAGAAAGGGAGAGAGATGAGAAGTATCAACTTTTTGATGTGGCACCTTAGTTGTTCATTGATTGCTTTCTCATATGTACCTTGACAGGGGTACTTCAGCTGAGTTAGTGACCCATTGCTCAAGCCAGAAACTGTGGGCTCAAGCCAGAGACCGTGGGCTTTAAATCAGTTACCTTTGGGCTCAAGCTAATGACCACGGGATCCATGATACCATGCTTATGCCAGTGACCTGAAGGTTTTTAACCTGCATCATTAGTGTCTCAGGCTGATGCTTTATTCACAGCACCGCTGCTTGGTCACACAATTCCACATTTTTATAAAAGATCTTGTCAACATATGCAAAGATGACTTTCATTGATATGACAGTTTTGGAGGTACCAGCATGTCTCATACTTGACTATTAAAACTTCAGTTTCTCCACTTGCCAAGGTTTTCATCATTTCTATGCTCACATGTATACACTGTTCCCTGAAACTTAAATGCAGAATCCCACCTTCCCTTAAATTTTGGCCTCAATAAAATTCATACATTTTTTCAATAAACAAAAACCTACTGAGCACTATTACATGCTATGATTTAAACTGGTGAAATAAAATACTGAAAAAAAAGTACAATATAGCCTTTCCCATCAAAGATTTTACCACTTAGAGGCACAATTAGTACTGTAAACAAACAAGAGAAACACAAACTAAAAAATGAGAAGTGACAAACAGAAGTTAATTTTTTAATTTTTATTATTTATTTATTTATTTATTTATTTATTTTATGACAGAGACAGAGAGAGTCAGAGAGAGAGAAGGGACAGACAGGAAGAGAGAGAGAGATGAGAAGTATCAACTCTTTATTGTAGCACCTTAGTCGTTCATTGATTGCTTTCTTATACGTGCCTTGACCAGGGAGCTACAGCAGACTGAGTGATGCTTTGCTCAAGCCAGCAACCTTGGGCTCAAGCTGTTGAGCCTTGCTCAAACCAGATGAGCCCATGCTCAAACTTGCAACCTCGAGGTCTTGAACCTGGATTCTCTGCATCCTAGTCCAATGCTCTATCTACTGTGCCACCACCTGTTCAAGCTAAACTAAATTTCAGTATTAAAGAGGGATTTGAGAACTCAATGATTCACTGGGTTCAGCCAGATGACCCCACTTCTCATTTTTGTTCCAATCAGTTGACACATCTTTTATGACTAACCATTTACTATAGCACAAACTTTTGTGTGGTGACCCCAGATACTCATGCTTGTTCTTTTGCTAATTTTCACTATAATCACCAGAATTCCCCAACATGAGTGCTGGTCTGCAAGATTCATTTTGCAGGTCACCACTGAAGATTTTTAGAGAAAGAATTGCCTGACTCTACTGCAAAGCTTGACTTTCCTTTTCGGGGTATAGTTACTGTTCCATTATTTATTTTTATTCTTTCAGCAATATGAATATTTAGAAACATCATTCTCAAAGTGTGAGTTGACTACTTACATCAGAGTTGCTTGGGTGGGTCTTTTTTTAAACCAAGGGTTGGAAACCTATATCTCGCGAGCCAGATGTGGCTATTTTGATGGCTGCATCTGGCTCACAGACAAATCTTTAATAAAAAAAATAATAACATTAAAATATAAAACATGCTCATGTATTACAATCTATTCATTTCCTACAAACTCATGTTCATGGTTGTGAGTGGCTGGAGCCAATCACAGCTGTCCTCCGGGACAACACCAAATTTTTATTGGATAACGCATAACATACATGGTTGTTGTGAGGTCAGGAAGTAAACTTCCCTCCTTTTAATCAAGAAGTCAGCTAGCTAATTGCAGATACCCCTTTTACAAAGAAGATGGCTAAAATAAAAAAAGATGAGGAGTATTGTACTTTTCAGCAGGAATGGACAGAGGAATATGCCTTTGTGGAGAGAGCAGGTTCTACAGTGTGTCTAATATGCAACAATAAAATTGCATCAATGGAATGGTCAGATATAAAGTGGCACTTTGACACACACCATACTACATTTGTATTGAAATATCCAGCAGCGGACAGCAGGAAGAAAGCATGTCAAGAGCTACTGTGAAGAGTGCAAGCTAGTCAGCAGCAACTCTGTGTTTGGACCCAAAAAGATGACTGGAATTCGGCTAGCTTTGCTGGTGCTTTAGCAGTTGTGAGAAACAAAAAGCCATTCACAGATGGGGAGTATGCCAGAACATTCATGCTTGATGTTGCCAGTAAACTTTTTGACAACTTTTCTGATAAAGACAAGATAATCAAATGAATAAAAGACATGCCTCTGTCGGCAAGAACTGTTCACGATCATGCCATCATGATGGCAAATCAAATTGAGTAAACACAAGTGAAGGACATAAATGCAGCACCATTCTTTTCTCTTGCTTTGGATGAGTCAACAGACATAAGCCATTTATTCCAGTTCAGCGTGATTGCAAGGTATGCTGTCTGTTGTTGACACACTATGTGAGAAAAATCTTGCTGTTTTGTCTATGAAAAAGATAACAAGAGGGGAGAATTTATTCAAGTCTTTCACTGACTTTTCTAAAAAAAAAATCTACCAATGGATAAACTTATTTTAGTGTGTACTGATGGTGCTCCATGCATGGTGGGGAAAAACAGAGGATTTGTAGCGCTTTTTCATGAACATGAAAAGAGACCCATTCTAAGTTTTTACTGCATCCTACATCAGGAGGGGCTTTGTGCTCAGATGTGTGGCGAGCAGCTCGGTGAGGTGATATTGCTGGTCATTCGGGTGGCCAATTTTATTGTTGCCCAAGCTTTAAATGATTGTCAGTTTAAAACACTGGTGGATGAAATTGGGAATAATTATCCTGGTCTGCTTCTGCACAGCAATGTGTGAAGATGCTCAGCCATTTTGTGGCTTGTCTGAGCGAAATTCGGACTTTTCTTGAAATGAGAAATGTCAAGCATCCTAAGTTAGCTAACACTGAATGGTTCCTGAAGTTCTACTATCTTGTGGACATGACTGACATCTGAACCAGCTCAATGTGAAAATGCAAGGCATTGGAAATACAGTCTTATCCCTTCAACAAACAGTGTTTGTATCTGAAAACAAGTTGGAACTCTTCATCACCAGCATTGAAACGGGTCATTTACTACACTTTGAAAAACTGGGAAAGTTTAAAGATGCATGCACAGCAAGTGACCCTACTCAACATCTTGATCTCTAGCAGCTAGCAAGGTTCACATCTAATCTCCTGTCATCATTCAAAGCATGCTTTGGAGAATTTCGTGAGTGCACTCATCTTTTTAAATTTATCACCTATCCACACGAGTGTGCAGTGAACAGTGCTGACCTGAGTTACATCCCCGGAGTCTCTGTCAGAGACTTTGAGCTACAAGCTGCTGACCTGAAGGCCTCAGACATGTAGGTGAATAAGTTCAAGTCATTGAATGAAGATTTGGAAAGACTGGCACGACAGCAAACAGAGTTGGCAAGCAAACACAAGTGGGGAGAAATGAAAAAACTTCAACCCTTGGACCAGCTGATTGTCAAAACTTGGAACGTGCTTCCCTTCACATACCACACATTGCAGCATGTGAGCTTTGCTTTACTGACAATGTTTTGCTCTACGTATGCATATGATCAGTCTTTCTCACATCTAAAGAACATTAAGACCAACCTACGATCACGTTTAATGGATGGAAGTCTCAACACCTTATCAACCAGACAACAAAGCCATCAGCAAAACCATGCAGCACCAGAAGATGCATTAATGGTAAGAAGTACTTTATTCATCATTGGTTAGCAACAGCATAACAACATTATTAAAAAGAATTCAGAGACATTGTATTTTAAAAGTGTTGGTCTTACATAAAATGCACACATTTACTTGTATTTAGTGTTAAATATATTGTATGGCTCTTAAAGAATTACATTTTAAAATATGTGGCATTCATAGCTCTCTCAGCCAAGAAGGTCCCTGAGCCCTGTTTTGAACCCTTAAATTCTTGGGCCCCACTCTCAGAATTACTATATCAAAATTTCTTGGCATCAAGTCCAGTCACCTTCTAAAAAAACTCTAGTGCACTCTAAAGCTTACAAACAACAAATCAGAGAGTAGCTGTATCCTCTCAAAATCATATCCTCAGATTCCTCTCCTTTGACCTAACCTTTATATTCTCTTTGCATTCACTTATTAATTTATTCAGTTATTTTGCTAATGAGATAAACAAAATCCCTAGGTTTATGTGTCTTAAATTCTAGTGAAATTTTACTGATGTGTGGAGACAGATTCTTGAGAGTTCTCATAACATTTTTTTTAATATAATTTTATTTTTTTAATGGGGCAACATCAATAAATCAGGTTACATATATTCAAAGATCAACAAGTCCAGGTTATCTTGTCTTTCAATTATGTTGCATACCCATCACCCAAAGTCAGATTGTCCTCTGTCACCTTCTATCTAGTTTTCTTTGTGCCCCTCCCCCTCCCCCTTTCCCTCTCCATTTCCCCCCTCCCCCCGTAACCACCACACCCCCGTAACCACCACACTCTTATCAATGTCTCTTAGTTTCACTTTTATGTCCCACCTACGTATGGAATAATGCAGTTCCTGTTTTTTTCTGATTTACTTATTTCACTTCATATAATGTTATCAAGATCCCACCATTTTGCTGTAAATGATCCGATGTCATCATTTCTTATGGCTGAGTAGTATTCCATAGTGTATATGTGTCACATCTTCTTTATCCAGTCGTCTATTGACGGGCTTTTTGGTTGTTTCCATGTCCTGGCCACTGTGAACAATGCTGCAATGAACATGGGGCTGCATGTGTCTTTATGTATCAATGTTTCTGAGTTTTGGGGGTATATACCCAGTAGAGGGATTGCTGGGTCATAAGGTACTTCTATTTATTTTCAGTTTTTTGAGGAACCACCATACTTTCTTCCATAATGGTTGTACTACTTTACATTCCCACCAACAATGGATGAGAGTTCCTTTTTCTCCACAGCCTCTCCAACATTTGCTATTCCCTGTCTTGTTAATAATAGCTAATCGAACAGGTGTGAGGTGGTATCTCATTGCAGTTTTGATTTGCATTTCTCTAATAACTAAAGAAGATGAGCATCTTTTCATATATCTGTTGGCCATTTGTACTTCCTCCTGGGAGAAGTGTCTGTTCATGTCCTCTTCCCATTTTTTTATTGGATTGTTTGTTTGTTTGTTTGTTGTTGAGTTTTATGAGTTCTTTGTATATTTTGGATATTAGGCCCTTATCTGAGCTGTTGTTTGAAAATATCATTTCCCATTGAGTTGGCTTTCTGTTTATTTTGTTATCAGTTTCTTTTGCTGAGCAAAAACTTCTTAGTCTGATGTAGTCCCATTCATTAATTTTTGCCTTCACTTCTCTTGCCATTGGAGTCAAATTCATAAAATGCTCTTTAAAACCCAGGTCCATGAGTTGAGTACCTATGTCTTCTTCTATGTACTTAATTGTTTCAGGTCTTATGTTTAGATCTTTGATCCATTTTGAGTTAATTTTTGTACAGGGGGAGAGACTGTAGTCCAGTTTCATTCTTTTGCATGTGGCTTTCCAGTTTTCCCAGCACCATTTATTGAAGAGGCTTTCTTTTCTCCATTGTATGTTCTTGGCCCCTTTATCAAAAATTATTTGACTATATATATGTGGTTTTATTTCTGGACTTTGTATTCTGTTCCATTGGTCTGAGTGTCTATTTTTCTGCCAATACCATGCTGTTTTGATTGTTGTGGCCCTATAATAGAGTTTGAAGTCAGGTATTGTAATGCCCCCAGCTTCATTTTTTTTTCTTTAGGATTGCTTTGGCTATTCGGGGTTTTTTATAGTTCCATATAAATCTGATGATTTTTTGCTCTATTTCTTTAAAAAATGTCATTGGAATTTTGATGGGAATTGCATTAAATTTATATATTGCTTTGGGTAATATAGCCATCTTGATTATATTTATTCTTCCTAACCAAGAACAAGGAATATTCTTCCATCTCATTATATCTTTCTCAATTTCTCTTAACAATGGTTTATAGTTTTCATTATATAAGTCCTTTACATTCTTTGTTATGTTTATTCCTAAGTATTTTATTTTTTTTGTTGCAATTGTGAAGGGGATTATTCTTTTGAGTTCATTCTCAATTGTTTCATTGTTGGCATATAGAAAGGCTATTGACTTCTGTATGTTAATTTTGTATCCTGCGACCTTACTGTATTGGCTTATTGTTTCTAGTAGTCTTTTTGTGGATTATTCTTTGGGGTTTTCGATGTATAGGATCATATCATCTGCAAAAAGTGGTACCTTTACTTCTTCTTTTCCGATATGGATGCCTTTTATTTCTTTGTCTTGTCTGATTGCTCTGGCTAGAACCTCTAGTACCACATTAAATAAGAGTGGAGAGAGTGGACAACCCTGTCTTGTCATAACATTTTTTAATGTATTAATTTATAAAATCTGCAAAAACTAAAAAGAGTAGTTATTCATTACAGAAAAATAAGGACTTTCTAAAAAGTTTTAAGAAGTATCAACTGTAAAGTGCTCAAATTTTAATGTATATCATTTTTATTTATTTTACTTATAATGTGGTGACATTAATCAATAAGAGTTTATAGATTTCAGGTGAACACGTCCATGACATTTGATTTGTTGATTGCATTGTGTGTCCATCACCCAAAGTCAACCGATTTTCCATTACCATATACATGCCCCTTACTCCCTTCTTTCCCATTCCCTTTATCCTGGTAACTACTTCATTTTTATTTATGCTCATGAGTCTCAGCTTTATATCCCACCTATGTATAAAATCATATAGTTTTTAGCTTTTTCTGATTTACTTGTTTCACTTAGTATATATAATGTTCTCAAGGTTCATCCATGTTGGTGTAAATGATAGTATGTCATTATTTCTTATGGCTAAATAGTATGTGATTGTATATATGTACATCTTCTTTATCCAATCTTCTATTAAAGGACACTTTGGTTGTTATAATTTCTTGGCCACTCTGAATATGCTGCAATGAACATGGAGATGCATATGTTTTTCCATACTAATGTTTTTGATTATTTTGTGTAGATACCTAGTAAAAAGATTGCCGTCTCATATAGTAATTTATTCTTAATTTTTTGAGATACCACCATACTGTTTTTATAAAAGGTGTACCAGTTTATATTTCCACCAGGAGTGAATGAGCGTTACTTTTTCTTCACAGCCTCTCCAACATCTTGGTGAGTTTTTACATATTTATACATCCATAAACCAACAATGATACCAAGAGTTAAAATGCTTCTAGCACCCTAGAAAATTCCTTCATGTCACTTTTCAGTCAATGACATGTTTTCCATCATCCTAAAAAAGTAGCTACTATTTTGACTTTTATTACCACAAATCATTTTTTCTTGATTCATCACCAAAAGCCAGTATTTTCATGCATAACTATTGTACAATATTTTTTCTTTTGCATCTGGTAGTTTTTCTGACCATTATGTTTGTGGGTTTGATCCATGTTGCCATGTTACAGTAATTATTTATTTATTTATTTATTTATTTATTTATTTATTTATTTAATTTTAGTGAGAAGAGTGAAAGCAGAGACTCTCATATGTACCCCAACTGAGGTCCACCCAGCAAGCCAACTAGGGGGTGATGCTCTACCCACCTGGGGCCCTTAATTCCTTAAAACAAGAGCCATTTTTTAATGCCTGAGGCAGAGGTTATGGAGGCACCTTCAGTGCCCAGAGCCAATTTACTCTAATTGAGTCATGGCTGCAGAAGTAGAAAAGAGAAACAGGTGAGGAAAAGTAAATGAGTGTTTATCCTGTGTGTCCTGACCTGGAATTAAACCCGGGACATCCATATGCCAGGTTGATGTTCTAACACTCAGCCAACCAGCCAGGGTCTAGTTATTTTTTATTGTTATTCATCATAGTATACAGTTGTCCCTCACCATCTTGGTTGACTTTTTGTGGTCCCACTGTTTAGTGGATTTTTAAATTGTGTATATCTAATTTTGTATCACAAATTTTTTGCTATATCGTGAGATTTTGCAGTATATAAGTATTTATATATTGATTATTTTAATGATTTTTGCAGTAAAGTAAGCATTTTCTAGCCAAAAAAACTGGAAACAATATAAATATATACAAAATATTAATTAAGACATCATCATTCAAGTTGTAATATATTTACTGGTGAGTAACCATATAGAACTTTATATGTTGTTAAAATTAGGTAGATTGAAGAGTGTAGAAAGTGTTAAAGAGCATAAGAAGTGTTTACTAGTGTGTTGAAAAGGTTTATAAGAGTGTGGAGAGAGTTTATAAAGTCTTAAAATATATATAAATAATAAAATAAATATAAGGTCACTACTATACAGATTTTTACATATTGTGGGGAGTTCTGGAACCTAACACCTGCGATAGATGAAGGACTACTGTAAATATAACACTATTTATGTATTCTACTTTAGATAAATATTTTGATTATTTTCAGCTAATATAAATAAATGTAGCATAAATGGGCTTGTATATGTCCTTTTGGGGACTGTGAATCATTTCTACTGAGTATATATTTAGACTATGATTTCTGGGTCATAGTGTAAATGTGAATTTACTGCCAAACTATGTTCTAAAGTAGCTCTTTTATATATATATATATATATATATATATATATATATATATATATATATATATATCTGGATATGTATCCTTTAGCCAATAAATACATTTTATATACCATTTTCTAGTGTGTGGCTTGCATTTTCACCCCTTTAAAAGTTCCTCATGATGAACAGAAATTTTTTATTTTAATGAATTGAAATCTGATTGTTTTATAGTTAGGCATTTATTATTCTGTTTAAGAAACATATTCTTTCTCAAATTTATAGAAGTATTTTTGTATGTTCCTAAAATATAATACGTCTCTTTAAACCACTAAAAATTGATTTATATGTATGTTTTATGTGTAGTAAGAATATCTGATTTGATTTTTAATTCATAATGGATCTATAGTTACAAAGTGTCATTAAATGAATAATTTCCACAAATTTTATCTAATTTTCATCTGTCTTTATATTAAGGCCATAAAGATATTCTTCAATGTTTTTTACAATAAATTTTGTTTTCTCTTTTACATTTATGTTCTAAAAATTTTGTTAATTAAATTTATTGGGGTAACACTGGTTTAAAAATTATACAGGTTTAAGGTGCCTAATTCTACAACACATCTTCTGTACACTGTACTGTGTATTGATTCTTCCTTCTCCCAAATAAAGAACTAAGATTTCAAAGAAACCTGAATAAATCTGTCTTTGATACTTAAGCTGAGATTCAAAGGATTTCAATGGCTAATATCTCAAAAGGTGAGTAAGTGGGAAGATGATAACTTTGTGGATTAATATAACTACAGGTAACAGCAAACCTATAATGAGAGGAATATGATGTACAGTCATCCCACTTATTTATAGGAGATATGTTCCAAGATCTTTTATTTTATTTTTATTATTTTTTATTAATTTTAATGGGGTGACATTAATAAATCAGGGCACATATGTTTAGAGAAAATATCTCCAAGTTATCTTGTCATTCAATTATGTTGCATACCTGTCACTCAAAGTCAAATTGTCTTCTGTCACCTTCTATCTGGTTTTCATTGTGCCCCTTCCCTCACCCACTCACTCCTCTCTTTCCCCCCAAGAACCACCACACTCTTGTCTATGTCTTTTAGTCTCATTTTTATGTCCTACCTATGTATAAAATAATACAGTTCTTTTTTCTGAATTACTTATTTCACTCATTATAATGTTATCAAGATTCATCCACGTTGTTGTAAATGATCCGATGTAAATCATTTCTAATGGCTGAGTAGTATTCCATAGTAAATATGTACCACATCTTTATCCAGTCATCTATTGAAGGGCTTTTTGGTTGTTTCAATGTCTTGGCCACTGTGAACAATGCTGCAGTGAACATGGGGCTGCATGTGTCTTTATGTAACAATGTTTTTTATTTGGGGGGTATATACCCCATAGAGGGATTTCTGGGTCATATGGTAGTTTTATATTTAGTTTTTTGAGGAACCACCATACTTTCTTCCATAATGATTGTACTATTTTACATTCCCACCAACAGTGGATGAGGGTTCATCTTTCTCCACAGTCTTTCTAACACTTGTTATTATTACCTGTCTTGTTGATAATAGTGAATCTAAGAAAAAAATAATAAAGGAGCTGGTTCTTTGAAAGGATCAACAAAATTGACAAACCCTTGGCAAGACTCACCAAGGGAAAAAGAGAAAGGACTCACATAAAACCCAAAATGAGAGAGGAGAAATCATCACAGATATCACAAATATACAAAAAATTATTATAGCATACTATAGAAAACTATATGCCACCAAATTCCACAATCTAGAAGAAATGGATAAATTCCCAGAACAATACAATCTTCCTAGACTGAGTCATGAAGAAGCAGAAAGCCTAAACAGACCTATAAAGCAAGGAGGAAATAGAAAAAAACTATAAAAAATCTCCCCAAAAATAAAAGTCCAGGGCCAGATTGCTATACCAATGAATTCTATCGAACATTAAAAAAAAAAAAAACTTGGTTTTTACTCTACTCAAAGTCTTCCAAAAAATTGAAGAAGAAGCAATACTTCCAAACACATTTTATGAGGCCAACATAATCCTCATACCAAAACCTGGCAAGGATGGCACAAAAAAAGAAAACTACAGACCAATATCTCTAATGAATACAGATGCTAAAATATTAAACAAAATACTAACAAATCAAATACAACAATATATAAAAGAAATAATACATCATGATTAAGTGGGATTCATACCAGAATAACAAGGATGGTTCAACATACATAAAATGGTTAACGTAATACATTATATCAACAAAACAAAAATCACATGATCTTTTCAATAGATGCAGAAAAGGCATTCGATAAAACACAGCACAATTTTATGTTTAAAACATTCAATAAAATGGGTATAGAAAGAAAATATCTCAACATAATAAAGGCTATTTATTATAAACCATCAGCTAACATTATATTAAATGGCATAAAACTAAGGTCTTTTCCCCTTAAATCAGGAACAACACAGGGTTGTCCACTCTCTCAACTCTTATTTAACGTGGTGCTGTAAGTTCTAGCCAGAGAAATCAGACAAGAGAAAGAAATAAAAGGCATTTATATTGGAAAAGAAGAAGTAAAGGTTTCACTTTTGCAGATGATATGATCCTATATGTCGAAAACTCCAAAGACTCCACAAAAGAATAACTGGAAAAAATAAATCAATACAGTAAGGTTGCAGGATACAAAATTAATATAAAAAAGTCCATTGTCTTCCTATGCCAACAATGAAATATCAGAAAACAAACTCAAAAAAATAATTACCTTTATGGTTGCAACAAAAAAAATAAAATACCTAGGAATTAAACATAACAAAGAATGTAAAATATAATGAAAACTACAAAGCATTGTTAAGGGAAATCAAAAAAGATACAATGAAGTGGAAAATATTCCTTGTTCTTGGATAAGAAAAATTAATATAGTCAAAATGACCATATTACCCAAAGCAATATACAAATTCAATGCAATTCACATTAAAATTCCAATAGCATTTTTTAAAGAAATGGAACAAAAAATAATCAAATTTATATGGAACTATAAAAAACCCTGAATAGCCTGACCTGTGGTGGTGCAGTGGATAAAGTGATGACCTGGAACACTGAGGTAGGCAGTTCAAAACCCTGGGCTTGCCTGGTCAAAGCACATATGGGAGTTGATGCTTCCTGCTCCTCCCTCTTCTCTCTCTCTTGCTCTTTCCCCTTTGCCTCTCTAAAATGAATAAAAAAAACTTAAAAAAAACCCTGAATAGCCAAAGCAATCCCAAGGAAAAAGAATGAAACTGGGGGCATTATAGTACCTGACTTCAAATTATATTATAGAACCACAGCAATCAAAACAACATGGTGCCTGACCTGTGGTGGTGCAGTGGATAAAGTGTCGACCTGGAAATGCTGAGGTCGCCGGTTTGAAACCCTGGGCTTGCCTGGTCAAGGCACATATGGGAGTTGATGCTTCCAGCTCCTCCCCCCTTCTCTCTTTCTGTCTCTCTCTCCTCTCTCTTCCTCTCTGTTTCTCTCTCTCCCTCTCTCTCTCCTCTCTAAAAATGAATAAATAAATAAATTTAAAAAAACACAACAACATGGTATTTGCAGAAAAATAGACACTCAGACCAATGGAACAGAATAGAAAACCCAGAAATAAAACCACATATATATAGTCAAATAATTTTTGATAAAGGGGCTAACAACACACAATGGAGAAAAGAAAGCCTCTTCAACAAATGATGCTGGGACAACTGGAAAGCCACATGTGAAAAAATGAAACTCAACTACAGTTTGTCCCCTTGTACTAAAATTAATTCAAAATGGATCAAAGACCTAAATAGAAGACCTGAAACAATAAAGTACATAGAAGGAAACATAGGTACTAAACTCATGGACCTTGGTTATAAAAAGCACTTTATGCATTTGACTCCAAAGGCAAGAGAAGTGAAGGCAAAGATAAATAAGTGGGACCAAATCAGAAAAGTTTTTTTGCACAGCAAAGGAAACTGACAACAAAACAAACAGACAGTCAACTAAATGGGAGATGATATTTTCAAACAACAGCTCAGATAAGGGCCTAATATCCAAAATATACAAAGGACTTATAAAACTCAACAACAAACAAACAAACAATCCAATAAAAAATGGGAAGTGGACATGAACAGACACTTCTCCCAGGAAGAAATACAAATGGCCAACAGATATATAAAAAGATGCTCATCTTCATTAGCTATTAGAGAAATGAAAATCAAAACTACCATGAGATACCACCAAGAACTCATTGGATGCCTGAAACCACAGATAATACTGAACCCTACATATACCATGCTTTTTCCTATATAAGCATAGTTATGATAAAATTAATTTATAAATTCGACACAGTAAGACATTTACAACAATAACTGACAATAAAATAGAATACTTATAATACTATATTGTAATAAAATTTGTGTGAATATGGTCTGTACTTCTCTCCCCCTCCTTTTCTTTCCTCTCTTTCAACCAACTGATCTGATAACCAAGATGGCTACTATGTAGGTAAACAGTGGGAAGTTTTTACAGTATAAATATGCTGGATAAGGGAAAGATTCAGTCAAGGTCAGGGCAGATTAGGATAGTGTGAGACTTCATGCTACTAAGAGTGGTGGACAATTTAAAACTTATGAAATGTTTATTGAATTGTATATTTCTGAAATTTTTATTTATAATTTTCAGACTGTAGTTAACCACAGGTAATTGAAACCACTGAAACAAAATGGTGGATAAGGAGGGACTACTGCCTTTGATGAACCAAAACAAGGTTAGTTTGACTAAGGTGCAAACTTAGTCTGAATGTTAATATATAAAGCATAACAGATAGTGAGGGCCTACATAATACAGGCCTTTTTAAAAAATTTTTTATTTTAAATTGATTGTGTTGACAGGCTTTCAAGTGTTTCACTCTATATTACACCTTATACACACCACATTGTGCCCCCTATTCCCCATGCAAAGTCTCTTTCGACTTTCATTTCACCCCTTTGCCTCCTCTCCTCCTACTTCCAAACCCGCAGTTTCCCTCTGTTTTCTGGAGCTATTTGTTATATACATATATTTTGACTAATGCCTTCACCATCTTTGATCTCCACCCCACTTCCTACTTCCTTCTAACAGCCATCCATCTGTTCCCTGTGACCCTGACTCTGTTTCTATTTTATTTCTCAGTTTATTGTGTCCATCAGATCCCAAATATAAATAAGATCTTATGATATTTCTCTTTCTATGCCTGGTTTATTTCAATAGCATAATAATCTCCAGGTCCATGCATGCCATTGCAAAAAGTAAGATTTCTTTCTTTTTTGTAGCCACATACTATTTCATTGTGTAAATGTACCACAGCTTTTTTTTTTTTATTTAATCATCCATTGATGGACACTTGAGTTGTTTCCAGATCTTGGCTATTGTAAACAATGCTGCAGTGAACACCGGGGTGCATATCTTCTAAGTGCAAAAGTGTTCTGCTTCTCCCACATTCAAAGCAGCACTTGTTTTTGTTGATTTGTTAATGAAAACCATTCTGATAATTGTGAAGCAATATATCATTGTGGTAATAATTTGCATGTCTCTGATGATTAGTATATTGAGCATTTTTCCCCCCAAAGTTAGAAGCAGGGAAGCAGTCAGACAGACTCCCACATGCACTCGACTGGGATCCACCTGGCATGCCCACCATGAAGCGGTGCTCTGCCCACCTGAGGCGTTGCTCAGTTTCTGCTGGAGTCATTCTAGTGCCTGAGGTTGAGGCCATGGAGCCGTCCTCAGCATCCGGGCTAACTTTGCTCCAATGGAGCCTTCACTGTGGCAGGGGATGTGAGAGAAAGAGAGAACAGAGAGGGGGAAGGGTGGAGAAGCAGATGGGCGCTTCTCCTCTGAGCCAACTGGGAATTGAACCCGGGACTTCCACACACTGGGCCAATGCTCTACAGCTGAGCCAACCAGCCAGGACTTGAGCATTTTTTTCATATGCCTGTTGGCCACCTGTATGTTCTCTTTGGAGAAGTTTCTATTCAGGCCTTTTGCCCATTTTTAATTGAATTATTTGTCTATATGGTGTTGAGTTTTATAACTTCTTTATAACTTTTTGTTGTTAACCCATTATCAGACATATTGATGAATGTGTTCTCTCATTGACTGGGAGCTGTGTTTTTATTTTTTTAATGGTGTCTTTTTCTATGCAAAAGCATTTTAGTTTGATATAGACTGATTTGTTTATTTTGTCTTTTATTTTATTTGTCCACAAAGCTATATTAGTAAAAATATTGCTACAAGAGATGTCTGATAATCTACTGCTTATGTTTTCTCCTAAGATTTTTATGATTTTTCAACTTACATTTAAGTCTTTTATCCATTTTAAGTTTATTTTTGTTAATGTAGGAAATTGGTGGTCTAGTTTTATTTTTTGCATGTACCTGTAGAATTTTCCCAATAACATTTACCAAAGAGATTGTCTTTACTCCATTGTATACTCTTTCCTCCTTTGTCAAAAATTAATTGACCATACCGTCATGGATTTCTTTCTGAATTCTTTGTTTTGTTTTATTGATCTGTATGCCTGTTCTTATACCAGTACCTAGCTGTTTTGATTACAAAGGTTTTGTAGTATAGCTTGATACCAGGAACTGATTCTTCTCACTTTGTTATTCCTTTGTAAGAGTGCTGGGGCTTTTTGAGTTCTTATTTGGTTTCATTTGAATATTTGGATATTTTTTCTAGATCTGTAAATTATGACATTGGTATCTTAATGGGAATTACATTAAAACTATACATTGCTTTAGGTAGTATGGACATTTTAATTATGTTAATTCTTCCTATCTATGGACATGATATATGCTTTCACTTGTATGTAATTTGTTCAATTCTTTTTTTCAATGTCTTATAATTTTCCAAGTGAAAGCCTTTTATCTCCTTGGTTTAATTTATTCCTAGTTATTTTGTTGTCCTTATTGTGTTGTTACAATAGTAAATGGCATTGTTTCTTTAATTTATATTTTGACAGTTTATTATTGGTATATAAAAATACCATTGATTTCTGAATATTAATTTTCTATCTTTCCCCTTTGCCAATTTTATTTATCAGGTCTAGTAGGTTTTTTGGCAGAGAATTTAGGGTTTCCTTTGTACAGTATCATGTCATTAGCAAATAATGACAGTTTTATATCCTATTTTCTAATTTGGTTGCCTTTTATTTTATTTTATTTATTTTTTATTTTTTCATTTTTCTGAAGCTGGAAACAGGGAGAGACAGTCAGACAGACTCCCGCATGCGCCCGACCGGGATCCACCCGGCACGCCCACCAGGGGCGACGCTCTGCCCACCAGGGGGCGATGCTCTGCCCATCCTGGGCGTCGCCATGTTGCGACCAGAGCCACTCTAGCGCCTGAGGCAGAGGCCACAGAGCCATCCCCAGCACCCGGGCCATCTTTGCTCCAATGGAGCCTTGGCTGCGGGAGGGGAAGAGAGAGACAGAGAGGAAAGCGCGGCGGAGGGGTGGAGAAGCAGATGGGCGCTTCTCCTGTGTGCCCTGGCCGGGAATCGAACCCGGGTCCTCCGCACGCTAGGCCGACGCTCTACCGCTGAGCCAACCGGCCAGGGCCCGGTTGCCTTTTATTTATTCTTCTTGTCTGATTGTTGTAGTTAGGACTTTCTGTACTATGTTGAATAAAAGTGGTGAACAGAGATATCATGTCTTGTTTCTGATCTTAAGGGGATTGCTTTTAATTTTTGGCCATCAACTATGGTTTTGGTTGTCAATCTGTGGTATATGTCCTTTATTTTTTTAAGGTATGATCCCTGTGTTTCCACTTTGCTGAGAGTTTTTATTAGAAATGGGCGCTGGATTTTATAAAAAATGTTTCTCCATCTACTAATATGATCCTGTAGTTTTTATGTTTCAGTTTGTTTATGTAATAAATCATGTTTTTTTATTTTTTTATTTTTTTACAGGGACAGAGAGAGAGTCAGAGAGAGGGACAGACAGGGACAGACAGACAGAAACGGAGAGAGATGAGAAGCATCAATCGTCAGTTTCTCTTGCGACACCTTAGTTATTCATTGATTGCTTTCTCACATGTGCCCCGACCGTGGGCCCTCAGCAGACCGAGTGACCCCTTGCTCAGCGACCTTAGTTCTGAGCTGGTGAGCCTCTTTTGCTCAACCCAGATGAGCTCGTGCTCAAGCTGGCGACCTCGGAGTCTCAAACCTGGGTCTTCCGCATCCCAGTCCCACACTTTATCCAGCCACCGCCTGGTCAGGCTAAATCATGTTTATTGATTTGCAAATCTAGTAGCAGCCTTGCCTCCGTGGAATAAATGTCACTTAATTATAATGTATGATCTTTTTATTGTATCACTGGGACCAAATTTTTAATATTTTCATCAGAATTATAGCATCTATGTTCATCAGGGATATTGGTCTCTAGTTTTCTTTCCTTGTATAGTTTTTACCTGGTTTTGAAAGTAAGAAAATGCTTTCTTCATAAAATGAGGTTTTAAGTATTCCCTCTTCTTGAAAATTGTGGAAAAGCTTGTATAGGATTTTGAATGGTAAATTTCACCTCTAAATCCATTAGGTCAAAGACTTTTGTTTGCTCTGAGTTTTTGTTTTGTTTTTAAATTTTTCCATTTATTTTGTTGTAATTGGTCTGCTCACGTTTTCTGATTCTTCCAGATTCAATTTTAAAGATTGTATGTTTCTAGAAATTTTTCACTTTACTGAGGTTTTCCAATTTTTTAGCATGTAATTTTTCATAGCACCTTCTTACAGTTCTTTGTATTTTAGTAAAGTCAGTTGTTACTCTCCTCTTTCATTTCTAATATTATTTATTTGAGTCCTCTTTTTTTCGTGATGAGTCTGGATAAAGGTTTGTCAATCTTTTAACCTTTTCAAAGAACCAGATCTCGGTTTCATTGATCTTTTGTGTTGTTTCTTTAGCTTTTATGTCATGTATTTCTGCTCTTAATTTATTATTTATTTCCCTCTACTTCCTTTGTGCTTTGTTTGTTTTTATTTTTCTAGTTCTTTTAGGTGCAGTGTTAGATTTTTTTTTTTTACTTGAGATTTTTCCTGCTTCTTAAAGTATGCCTGTAATGTTATGTACTTCCTTATCAGGACTACTTTTTCTACGTCTCATAGATATTGGGTTGTTGTAGGTTCATTCTCAGTTGTTTAAAATAAAATTTTTATTTCTTCCTTGATATCATTGTTAACCCAATTTTTATTTAGTAACATGCTTTTTAGTTTCCAAGTGTTTAAAGGTTTTTCAGTTTTTCTATTGTAGTTGATTTCTAGTTTCACACCACTGTGGTCAGAGATGATGATTGATATAATTTCAATCTCAATTTTATTTATACATGTTTTGTGTGCTAACATGTGGTCTATCTTAGATAATATACCATGAGCATTTGAAATAAATGTATCTTCAGCTGTTTTTTGGGGTGAAATATTCTAAAATATCAATTAAGTCCAATTGATCAAGTGTATAATTTAAGGTTGCTCTTTCTTTCTTGATTTTTTGTCTTAAGAATATATTTATTGATGTCATCAGGCTGTGAAAATCTCCTATTATTTCTTTCATTGCCATTGATTTCTTCTTTTATGTCAATTAAAATCTGCTTTATATATTTAGTTCCTTTTATATTAGGGGCATAAATATTTACAATGGTTATATCCTCTCGTTGGATTGCTCCCTTTTTTATTATTGAGTGATCTTCTTTGTCACTTATTATAGCCTTTGTTTTAAAGACTATTTTGTGAGATATAAATATTGCTACTTTAGAATTTTTTCATTTACATTTGCATGAAATATTTTTTCCATAATTTCACTTTTAGTCTATTTGTACCTTTTGTTCTGAGTTGGGTATCCTATTGACAGCATATATTTGGGTTTTTTTTTTTTTTTATCCATGCAGCTACCATATGTCTTTCAATTGGAACATTTAATTAATTTACATTTAAGTTTCTATTGTTTGTACTTATTTATTGTCTTTTTATTCTTTCAATCTATAATCCTCTTTTTCTTGATTTCTTTTTTTTCCTTTTTTTTTTCTCATACTATGTACTTTATCATTTCTTTCAGTACTGATTTGGTAGTAATTAATTCCTTGAGCCATTTTTTTTCTAGGAAACTCTCTATTTCTCTTTCAATATTAAGTAATAAATTTACTGGATAGAGTAGTCTTGGTTTTAGGTTCTTGTTTTACATTAATTTGCATAAATTCTTGCCAATCACTTTTGGCTTGAAATGTTTCTGGTGAGAAGTCAGATGACAGAATAATACGGATTTCTTTGTAGGTAATTGTTTTCTTTTGCATCTTTCAGTATTCTTTTTTGTTTCTTATTTTTGGTATTTTAATTATGATGTGTCTTGGTATAGCCTCTTTGTGACCACCTTTAATGGCACTCCCTGTGCTTCTTAAACTTGTGTGACTTTTTCTTTAAGCAATTTAGAGAAGTTTTCAGCTATAATTTATTCAAACATGTTTTCCAACCCTTGTTCATTTTCTTCTTCTTCAGGAAACCTTATGTTGTGAATGTTGTTTCTCTTCATGTTTTCACAAATGTCTCTTAGAATTTTTTAAGATCTTTTGAGCCTTTCTCTTTTTTTAAATTATTATACTTTGCTGTACTGTTTCTGTGCTTATGTTTATTTTGTCTCTAAATTTCTAATTCAATCCTCTGCTTCATCCAGCCTAGTGTTTATTTCTTCTAATGCAGTCTTCATTTCTAATATTACGTTTGCCATCTTTCCCTATATTTTTAATGGTTTCAATGTCATTTTTAATGCTTATACAGTTTGCATTATTATCATTTATTCTTACTCTAAGATCCTTGTACATCCTCATAATTATTGTTTTAAATTATTTTTTCTGGTAGTTTGGTTACTTCCATTTATTTAATTATTTTTCTGGAAATTTGTCTTGTTTATTTATTTGGGTCATATAATTTTGTCTGCTGATTTTGTCTGTGTATTAGGTAGCTCTTCTGACTCCTAAATTTGGTGCAATGTCTTTATGAGGAAGGTAGGCTCACTGACTGACCTCCTGGCCACCTGAGCTCTTTGCTCTAAGAATGTTTCTTGAGAGTTATATTACCCTTCTGTTGTATGTTAGTCTTGAATGCTATTGGCCCCTTTGTTGCTGGAGTTAACATTTCTGGCTGACTGTCTCTGTACGTCAACCTTGATTGTGTGTACTAGACACTGTGCAGTGTCTATCCTCTGGGGCATAGTTATTCTCTACAGGGTCTATTCCCTGCTGGACTTCTTCTTTGGGTGCACTGCTTGTGTGGCTAGCTGTGTTCAGTACTTATGCAGTCTACTGTCCACTACTGGTTGAATTGGTGCTGGGTCCTCTAGGGAGTAGTTCAGGTACTCACTGATAGTAAGCATTGTTTATAACCTACCATGGGCTACCCATATAAAGCTACCATTCTGCTCGCTATGCTTCAGTGTGTGTGGGAGGTGCCAACCTGTGTATAAGAATGAGTTTTCGTTTGTTTAGAGGTGAAAGCAGCTTCATAAAATGGGACAAGTTCCTTAAGATTTGCCTCTACTTTTCAGCTGTTTCACCTCTACTTGCTACTGCTTGGTCTTCCAACAGAGTCTCCTGTAGAAAGACTATAGTGAGGGTTCAGACTGGCCTCACTCCAGCAACCTTGTTACAGTTTGAAAGCTTGGTGGGTTAGGGTAGCTGAGGTCAAGATGACATTAATGGGATCCCTTACTTTGAGGGTCTCTTGGTCAGGAGCTCTGAAAGGAAAAGTGTGCCTAATCCAGAGCTTAATCTCTTAGCCACTATTTCATACTCCAATTCCATTTCTCGCCAGTAGAGTGAGTAGCAGGTTCAGATTAGGTGGGGCAAACAGTCCTCTCTGAAGACATTCTTTCAGCTGTGGAACTTCTGTTTTCAGAGGGGAAGACTGAGAGAGTCTCCCACTGAGATTGATTGTGCCCCCCCCCCAGAAAGTGGCTAAGCCTCTTGACTGGTCCCAATAATAGGCTACAAGGAGCTCATACTTTGGGTGTCTGTGCTCAAAACCTTTCTCATTTCTCTTTGTGGAACTTAGCCCAGTGCGACAGGATATCTGGGACTTTGGATGGCTGACTTTGAAGTTCTACTTTATGCAATGCGTACAAGCTGCTCTGCAGGTGTTGACCATAGAATGTGGAATTCCTCTCAGCCAGGTTTGGTTTGTGAAAAGCTCTCCTTTTTAATATGTTGTTTAAAATACTAGTTAGTTCTGTTATATGGACTTTAGCTCACCACTGGATGTGTTGGTTCTGGGTATCTGAGGAGGAGACCTGGTGCAGACCAGTGTAAGACACTGTACAACACTGACCTTCCACAATCTTTTGCTATAAGACCATGAGAGTTTTGGCTGCCTCTGCTTTGGTTTTGGTGTACATGGAAGGACCAAGGTGAAAACCTAGGCTAGGTTTTACCAGCATTGGACCTGGGGTAAAGCAATGAAGGCTCAAGGTCCCCTGAGAAATGCCTCCTGCTGCCTCTATCTGTTGGCTGATTGTTGGCCTCAGCCTCTGAAAAACACTCTGTAAAGTTTAGAGGCTTGGGAAATTTAGAGATTAAGAGAGGTGGTCAGTGTGGTTCTCACCCTAGGGCCCCAGGAGTCACTCTGTCCTAAATTTTGTCAAAGATCTCAGGTAGTTGTGACCACTAGGAATAAAGTGGGTGTGGCTTCAAAAACCCAGAGATTTAGTCTCCAGACAGTTCAGAAAGTGTCTACTGAATGTCTCATGAAGTGGAAGCATCAGTTATATGCTCAGGAAAGTGAGGTAAAAGTTTCAGCTTCAGCACTATACAGCTGAGACATTGTCACTTCCTAAATCTTTTAATCTCACTACTTCCTGGTCAAGGCTGATTATTTCTCAGCAGTGGGTCAAGAGATTCCTGCAGATGAGACAGTTGTTTTCTCCCAAGCTAGTGCCATAGGGACGGGACTGCTACACCCAAAAATAATGGCATCTGCAGTATTGGAGAATGATTCAGCACAGAGGCCCCTGTGGTATTCTATCACTTTGTCTCTACTTAAGTCTGCAGATTTTACAGTTTCCTAATAAGACTCCAGTCTTCTCAACCTTCCCTCCATAAGAGCCCAGAGTAAGTGGTTGTAAATGAGATTTACTGTGTTGGTCTTTTAAGATTGTGTTTGTGTTTTTGAGATTTCCAGTCTCTTTCTTATAGACAGAAATATCCCCTCTTTTTACTGCCAAATGTTATTTTGTCACCTCTTTTAAACTCTGGTGCTTTAGATTAAAACAACTGGGGCTTAGTACCCACAGTTCTCAGAGAAAACCTTTCAGTAAAATCTCTTCACTATTGAGAGTCCCTTAAAACCCTTAACCAAAGCTAGGTCCTGGGAGCAGGGGAAGCTCTTTTTATGTCTCCATTCTTCCTATCATGCTCAGTGTTGATTCTTCTGTGAATACTTGGTTATCAATTCCCCTTTTGTTCATCCTAAATTGGTTTTTCAGGATAATTGTTCGTAATTTAGTTATACCTCCAGTTTAGTCCTGGGAAGAGAAGCAGAATTCCTATCTGTCTATGGCACTGCCATCTTAGAATCAGATACAGGCTCTTTGTATGCCATGTTAAAGAATTTTGCTTCTATCCTAAGAAAAATGGAAAGACATTGAGTTTTATAAATCAATACATTAGCTACAATGTGAAGAAAAGTTTGAGGGCATAAGGCTAAAGTTTAGTGTTTAAGTCCAGCTGAGAAATGATAATAGCAACTGAACCCTATGCAAGAATAATTAGATTGGGGTAGACATATAAAAAGGAGAATATGAGTTAAATTTTTGATGTGCTTAACTCAACATTTTTTAGTACATCCAAGTAGACATAATAATATGTTGTTAGATATATGGTTCTGGAATGCGGGGAATATTTTTTGCATCTCAAGTCCTTTTATTATGTCCTCTGTTCTTTTTACTACTTCATTAACTTTAGCTTCTTCCATGGACTGCTTTAAATCTATAGGCCCCTTGGAGTTGACTGATATCTTTTTTCAAGTAAAGGCTTTTCTACACCTGTTTCAGAGTAAGAATATCAAGTTAGCACCATACTTGTTTCTATTACTATGAACAGACTTTTATTTTTCCCATAATAGTATAAAGAATCCTTGCTTCTTTGAGATGTACATTAATCTATATGTCTCATTTCTCCATGTTGTCACTGTTATACTTAATTGTTTCACTTTTCTCTACTCCAATCTTTTCTTCCTTCTGGAAAATATGTCCTTATCTAGAACCTATGCAACAGCTAGTTTTTCACTTTCCTAACCTTGTTTTACAAAAAATATGTTTCCTTCAGCCATCCACAATTACAGTTATAACCTGAATATTATTATGACCTAAATATGCTTTATTTTAACAGAATTAATTTAAATACTCTACTTTCTAAACATATTTTTTTCTGCCTTAATATAAATCCAGTTCTACTATAAGCACATTATCTTTTCTCTTAAGTAGAAGCTATTTGTTCTTCCAAAAACCCTGTCATTCAGATTTGGAATTGAGATGAATGTCTTACCAGCTTAAATTGCTTTCAGAACATTATTACTTCAACTTGTATTATTATAAAAAGCCCTTCTGTTTTGTGACTCATGCCCTCTGGCTAGACCATCTTCTCCCACTTCTCATCACTGTATTAAATAGCTATAGAAATATTCACCTGAAACCTATGTATTCTTATTGATCAGTGTCACCCCATTTAATTTAACTTCTAAAAAATACAAATAAAATAAAATAGCATTCTCCTTCTTCCACTTATTCACTCACAGCAAAGACATTTAATTCACAGGACTTCTATTTATCTCAAGCCTTGCTATCACGTTTGTAACTTCTATGTCTATGTAAGCTGTTCTACACTCCAGTCTCATTTTTATAGCATGAAAAGTATTCTTTCAGAGTTTAATGACATCAGAGAAATGACAATGTGAGGGATAGTCCTGATCTCTCCCCTTGAAATTTCAAAAAATTCAACAACTAAATACAAAGAAAAAGAACCTTAGGAGCACTGGAAATTAACACACATCAGACAAAGGTATGATTAGGTGAAAAAGTGGCTGAATATATAAGACAAAGTATGGGGCATTTTGCTTTTCTCACTGATCTGAGGTAGGGGAACTTGTGTTTGGAGCCAGGTGAAAGAAAGAGACTGAGATAATGGGAAAGGAGCTGAGTTAGGATAGGTTCTCAAACAAAAGAAAGAACACACCAGCTGTGCCTGAGATCACGGATGCTGGGCCCACACATGGGTGGCGGAATACACCTAAACTTACCAGCACAGGGTGTCTGTGTGGGCCAGCATCAGCATATTTGTGCATTCTCAGCTCCACAAACACCAACATTGTGCTAGTGGCTCCACGTAGCATCACCGGCACCAGGAGCTAGCTGGCACATGTGTGGGCAGGAATGCTTAGCCCAAGATTATCAATACTAGGCTCCTGCATGAGCATCAGTGTCTTTGGGCATTCCTGGCTCTACAATCTCTAGCACCAGATGCACAAATGGGCCAAGATCTTTGGCCTGAGATTGCCTGTTTTGGGCAGCTGAAAGGTGGCTGCAACCATCTGTGTGCATTGCTGGAGTCGTGGGAGCTGGAGACACACATGGCCTGTGGAAGCAGCGAAGATTGAAAAAGCCTGTAGAGATTGGAACCTTGGCACACTGAGGCATGCTAGATATGCCTGCCAGCCCATAGAGTTTTGCTTGTGTGTAACAGAAAGGTACTTGGTTCTTGGTATGTGCCTTGCCCTGCCTGCTTTCACTGGTGGCTCTGGTTGCCACTGCCTTGCCAAGAACTGTGCTTTGAGCAGGGTTTAAGGGAGGACCTGGTTGTGCATAGATTCCCTTGCTGCAAGAACCGTAGCTGAGACGGACCCCACAGCTAAGTCTCCAGGCTACTAGCTCCAGTGAGAGGGACATGCAATGAGGTGTATGGAAACCTGAGACTGCCACACTAGAGCCATAAATCTTAAAGCCTTACATGCTAATGGGACTGAGGTCAAGCCTACATCATTGTCACAGTGACACAGTAGCAGATCTCTGCTCAAGAGCCCCAAAGAGGCAAAACTCATAGTAAAGTGTCACCTGGCAAAAAAAAAAAAAAAAAAAAAAAAAAGAAGCTATCTCACAAATCCAGAAAAAATTAAATTTTTAATGCTTTTTGTCATTTTTATTTCTCTTCTTTTTCTTTTTTTATTTCTCTTTTGAACTATGTTATCCATAGTTGTTACATTTTTTATTTTTTTTGGTGAGGGTTTTATTTCAGAAAACTTTATTTTTTCTTTTTCTTTCTCTTTTCTTTGTGTTTTTTCCTTTCTCTTTATTCTCCATTCTAGTTATTTCTCCTTTCTTTTTTACATTTTTTCCCTCTCATCTGATCATCATTTGTCAAATTATATATTTAGGTCTAATACTTTTCATTGTGGCATTTTGCTTATTTTTCATTTTGCTTGTTTTTGACTTCACTTTTTCTCTCTTTTCTTATTTTTCCTCAGTTTCTACTCCTTGTTCTCTGTAATTTTTGTTTCACTCTCATTGTAGAATTTTATTTTTTCACTATATTTTTTAACTTTTATTTTATTTATTTAATTATATCTTTTTTTGAAATTTTATTTTATTTTTTATTTTTTTATATTTTATTTTTTTAATGGGGTGACATCAATAAATCAGCATACATATATTCAAAGATAACAAGTCCAGGTTATCTTGTCGTTCAATTACGTTGCATACCCACCACCCAAAGTCAGATTGTCCTCTGTCACCTTCTATCTTGTTTTCTTTGTGCCCCTCCCCACCCCCTATCCCTCTCCCATTCCCCCCTGCCCCCCGTAACCACCACACTCTTATTAATGTCTCTTAGTTTCACTTTTATGTCCCACCTACGTATGGAATAATACAGTTCCTGTTTTTTTCTGATTTACTTATTTCGCTTCGTATCATGTTATCAAGATCCCACCATTTTGCTGTAAATGTTCCAATGTCATCATTTCTTATGGCTGAGTAGTATTCCATAGTGTATATGTGCCACATCTTCTTTATCCAGTCATCTATTGATGGGCTTTTTGGTTGTTTCCATGTCCTGGCCACTGTGAACAATGCTGCAATAAACATGGGGCTGCATGTGTCTTTATGTATCAATGTTTCTGAGTTTTTGGGATATATACCCAGTAGAGGGATTGCTGGGTCATAAGGTAGTTCTATTTTCAGTTTTTTGAGGAACCACCATACTTTCTTCCATAATGGTTGTACTACTTTACATTCCCACCAACAGTGGATGAGGGTTCCTTTTTCTCTACAGCCTCTCCAACATTTGCTATTACCTGACTTGCTAATAACAGCTAATCTGACAGGTGTGAGGTGGTATCTCATTGCCGTTTTGATTTGCATTTCTCTAATAGCTAAAGAAGATGAGCATCTTTTCATATATCTGTTGGCCATTTGTATTTCTTCCTGGGAGAAGTGTCTATTCATATCCTCTTCCCGTTTTTTTATTGGATTGTCTGTTTGTTTGTTGTTGAGTTTTATGAGTTCTTTGTATATTTTGGATATTAGGCCCTTATCTGAGCTGTTGTTTGAAAATATCATTTCCCATTTAGTTGGCTTTCTGTTTATTTTGTTATCAGTTTCTCTTGCTGAGCAAAAACTTCTTAGTCTGATGTAGTCCCATTCATTAATTTTTGCCTTCACTTCTCTTGCCATTGGAGTCAAATTCATAAAATGCTCTTTAAAACCCAGGTCCATGAGTTGAGTACCTATGTCTTCTTCTATGTACTTAATTGTTTCAGGTCTTATGTTTAGATCTTTGATCCATTTTGAGTTAATTTTTGTACAGGGGGAGAGACTGTAGTCCAGTTTCATTCTTTTGCATATGGCTTTCCAGTTTTCCCAGCACCATTTATTGAAGAGGCTTTCTTTTCTCCATTGTGTGTTGTTGGCCCCTTTATCAAAAATTATTTGACTATATATATATGGTTTTATTTCTGGACTTTGTATTCTGTTCCATTGGCATGAGAGTCTATTTTTCTGCCAATACCATGCTGTTTTGATTGTCGTGGCCCTATAATAGAGTTTGAAGTCAGGTATTGTTATGCCCCCAGCTTCATTCTTTTTCTTTAGGATTGCTTTGGCTATTCAGGGTTTTTTATAGTTCCATATAAATCTGATGATTTTTTGCTCTATTTCTTTAAAAAATGTCATTGGAATTTTGATGGGAATTGCATTAAATTTGTATATTGCTTTGGGTAATATAGCCATCTTGATTATATTTATTCTTCCTAGCCAAGAACAAGGTATATTCTTCCATCTCATTATATCTTTTTCGATTTCCCTTAACAATGGTTTATAGTTTTCATTATATAAGTCCTTTACATTCTTTGTTATGTTTATTCCTAAGTATTTTATTTTTTTTGTTGCAATCGTGAAGGGGATTATTCTTTTGAGTTCCTTCTCAGTTGTTTCATTGTTGGCATATAGAAAGGCTATTGACTTCTGTATGTTAATTTTGTATCCTGCGACCTTACTGTACTGGCTTATTGTTTCTAGTAGTCTTTTTGTGGATTCTTTGGGGTTTTCGATGTATAGGATCATATCATCTGCAAAAAGTGATACCTTTACTTCTTCTTTTCCGATATGGATGCCTTTTATTTCTTTGTCTTGTCTGATTGCTCTGGCTAGAACCTCTAGTACCACATTAAATAAGAGTGGAGAGAGTGGACAACCCTGTCTTGGTCCTGATTTAAGGGGGAAAGCCTTCAGTTTAGTGCCATTTAATATGATGTTAGCTGATGGTTTATCATAGATGGCCTTTATCATGTTGAGATACTTTCCTTCTATACCCATTTTGTTGAGAGTCTTCAACATAAAATTGTGTTGTATTTTATCGAAAGCCTTTTCTGCGTCTATTGATAAGATCATGTGGTTTTTATTCTCTGTTTTGTTGATATGGTGTATTACATTAACCGTTTTACATATGTTGAACCATCCTTGAGATTCTGGGATGAATCCCACTTGATCATGATGTATTATTTTTTTAATATGTTGTTGTATTCGATTTGCTAGTATTTTGTTTAGTATTTTAGCATCTGTATTCATTAGAGATATTGGTCTGTAGTTTTCTTTTTTTGTGCCATCCTTGCCTGGTTTTGGTATGAGGGTTATGTTGGCCTCATAAAATGTGTTTGGAAGTATTGCTTCTTCTTCAATTTTTTGGAAGACTTTGAGTAGAATAGGAACCAAGTCTTCTTTGAATGTTTGATAAAATTCGCTGGTATAGCCGTCAGGGCCTGGACTTTTATTTTTGGGGAGGTTTTTAATGGTTTTTTCTATTTCTTCTCTACTGATAGGTCTGTTTAGGCTTTCTGCTTCTTCTTGACTCAGTCTGGGAAGGTTGTATTTTTCTAGGAATTTATCCATTTCTTCTAGGTTGTTGAATTTAGTGGCATAAAGTTTTTCATAGTATTCTACAATAATTCTTTGTATATCTACAGTGTCCGTGGTGATTTCTCCTCTTTCATTTTGGATTTTGTTTATATGAGTTCTTTCTCTTTTTTCCTTGGTAAGTCTTGCCAAGGGTTTGTCAATTTTGTTGATCTTTTCAAAGAACCAGCTCCTTGTTCTATTAATTTTTTCTATAGTTTTTCTGTTCTCTAATTCATTTATTTCTGCTCTGATTTTTATTATCTCCTTTCTTCGGCTGGTTTTGGGTTGTCTTTGTTCTTCTTTTTCTAGTTCCATAAGGTGGCAAGTTAAGTGGTTCACTTGGGCTCTCTCTTGTTTGTTCATATATGCCTGAAGTGATATGAACTTCCCTCTTATCACTGCTTTTGCTGCATCCCATAGATTTTGATATGTCGTATTGTCATTTTCATTAGTCTGTATATATCTTTTGATCTCTGCACTTATTTCTTCTTTGACCCATTCATTTTTTAAAAGTATGTTGTTTAGTTTCCACATTTTTATGGGATTTTTTTCCTCTTTTTTGCAGTTGAATTCTAGTTTCAAGGCTTTATGATCAGAAAATATGCTTGGTACAACTTCAATTTTTCTGAATTTGCTGATGTTGTTTTTGTGGCCCAACATATGGTCAATTCTTGAGAATGATCCATGTACACTGGAGAAAAATGTATACTCAGTCACTTTGGGATGAAATGTCCTGTAGATGTCTATCATATCCAGGTGCTCTAGTGTTTTGTTTAAGGCCACTATGTCTTTGTTGATTCTCTGTTTGGATGACCGATCTAGAGCCGTCAGCGGTGTATTGAGGTCTCCAAGTATGATTGTATTTTTGTCAGTTTTTGTTTTAAGATCAATAAGTAGCTGTCTTATATATTTTGGTGCTCCTTGGTTTGGTGCATATATATTAAGAATTGTTATGTCTTCTTGATTCAGTGTCCCCTTAGCCATTATGAAATGGCCATTTTTGTCTCTGAGTACTTTTCCTGTCTTGTAGTCAGCATTATCCAATATGAGTATTGCTACACCTGCTTTTTTTTGGATGTTATTTGCTTGGAGTATTGTTTTCCAGCCTTTCACTTTGAATTTGTTTTCATCCTTGTTACTTAGATGAGTTTCCTGTAGGTAGCACACAGTTGGATTTTCTTTTTTAATCCATTCTGCTACTCTGTGCCTTTTTATTGGTGAGTTTAATCCATTTACATTTAGTGTAATTATTGATACTTGTGAGTTTCCTATTGCCATTTTATATCTTGCTTTCTGTTAGTTTTGTGTCTTGTTTGATCCTTCTCTTTCGTTTTTCTATCTTTTGTTTTTATTTGGTTGTATTCCATACATCTTTCCTCTGTTGCTATCTTTTTTATCTCATGTGCTTCTGTGGTGGTTTTTTCAATGGTGGTTACCTTTGAGTAATGAAAAGGTTCCCTACCCTGTTCATTGTAGCGAACTATTTTGTGAGTACTTTTGCACTCCATAGTCCTTTGCTACTGTTAATCTCCATCTTCTCCCCCTCTTTCTTTTTGTTGTTGTCACAGTTTAAATTTGGTTTTATTGTGTTCTTCTTAGAGCTTTTACTTGTGGCTCTGTTTTTTTTTTTTCTTTGTATCTAATTGGAGAACCCCCTTTAGTAATTCCTGGAGTGGGGATTTTCTGATGATAAATTCCCTCATCTTTTCTGTATCTGTGAATGTTTTTATTTCTCCTTCGTATTTGAAGGATAGCTTTGATGGGTATAGTATTCATGGCTGAAAGTTCCTCTCTTTCAGGACTTTAAATATTGGGGTCCACTCTCTTCTAGCTTGTAGAGTTTCTGCTGAGAAATCTGATGATAACCTAATGGGCCTTCCTTTATATGTTGTATTCTTCTTTTCCCTGGCTGCCTTGAGAATTTTTCCTTTGCTGTTGGTTTGTGTCTATTTCATTATGATATGCCTTGGAGTAGGTTTGTTGGGGTTAAGAAACTTGGAGTTCTGTTTGCTTCTTGAACTTGAGGCTTTAGTTCTTTCCACAGGCTTGGGAAGTTCTCATCTATTATTTGTTTGAGTATGTTCTCCATTCCATTTTCTCTCTCTTCTCCCTCTGATATACCTATTATTCTTATGTTATTCTTTTTGATGGAGTCAGATAATTCTTGTAGGGCTATCTCATTTTTTAAAATTTTTGAGTCTCTTTCTTCTTCTCTCTGTTGTGCCTCAAGTTGCTTGTCTTCTATTTCACTAATCCTCTCTTCTATCTGACCTGTTCTATTAGCTAAGCTTGTTACTTTGTTTTTCAGCTTGTGAATTGAGTTTTTCATCTCTGTTTGATTTGTTTTTATAGTTTCAATTTCCTTGGACATATATTCTTTGTGTTCATTGAGTTGTTTTCTGAGCTCCCTAAATTGCCTTTCTGTGTTTTCTTGTATATCTCGGAGGATTTTTAGGATTTCTATCTTGAATTCTCTGTCATTTAGCTCGAAGGTTTCCAATCTATTAAATGTTTTCTACATAGATTTTTCCTCATCTAGCTGTGTTACCTCTCTTTCTTTTGTATCCATGATATTCGATTTTCTCTTCCTTAATGGCATCTGAGGGTTGTTTTGTTGATAGTATTAATGAGATTTAATAAAGAATAAAAAGTTAAAAAAATAAAAAAATAAAAAATCAAAAAGAATTGTTTTTTTAAACAAAATTAATAATGAAATAAAGAAAAATAGAATAAAATAAAAAAATTTTTTTTAAAAAAAGGAAATTTTTCCCCCCTCCTTTTTTCCTCTCCTCTCCTCTCCCCTCTTTCTTGAGAAAATCTTGTGGTGGACTGTGAATTTTAACAAACAATGCCTGTGATGGAGGGCCTGAATTGGGGAAAAGTAATAAAGGGGCAAAAAAAAAAAAAGAGCATATGGACCCACAAAAAGCAAATAAGGAAAAAATTTGGGTGAAGAATAAAATGATTTGCTTTTAGGTGTTGGTTGTCTAAGAGTTATGATGAGAGGAATAAGAGGAAAATGGAAAAATGGGGGGACAAATTAAAAAATTACTATTGTATTTAGTGGAACAAGAACTAGATAATATGGAGAGCCAGGGATGGGAGCACTGCTAGTGAGTTAAAAGGTAAAGTAAAAAAACCCCAAAATGCCACAAACATAAGTTTGATTCCCAGATAAGATAATTTGTTTGTTATTGAGGTTTGAATGAGAGGAGATGTAAAGGAGAAAGGAAGAAACTAATATAGAGGGAGAAAAGAAAGAGAGAGAGAGAAAAAAAGAGGGAACCACTAAAAGAAGAAAAAAGAAAGAAGAGAGAGAGAGAGAGAGAGAGAGAGAGAGAGTTAAGTGTTTTGGAGTGCAACCCTCATAGAGAGAAAGGAAGAGAAGAGAAAAGATAATGGGAGATGTAACACTTATGGGTAGTGTAGTTCAAGGAGAGGAGAGAGTAAGACCGGTAGAGAGTTAATCAGCCAAATTGGAGGAGGAAAAAAAAGTATCAAGAATGAATATAAGAGAAACAAATAAACAAATATAATAAAATGGGATAGGTTATAAAGTCTGCAGATTATTCTTGATTTTGAGAGGTTATCTTCTTGCTTTTTCTTTTCTCTCCCTCTTCCTGGTTGGTGACTCTGTACCCCGGGTTCTGCCCCTTTGGCACGCTCAGGTAGAGGTTTGCAGTTGATAAGTCTCTATGGCAATGTCATGTATTGTGCTTTAGTCTCGTTGGCAGTCGAAGCTCATTAGCATTTATAGGCTCCGACAGTAAGAGAGTCCGTGTTCCTGGAGCCTTTCTCCTAGTCTTTCCTTCCTCAATTATTAGCCTGATAATCCAGCTATGGGGTTGCTGCTGCCTCTGCCTTGATAGTAAGGGGCTCAAAGAGCTGGCAACTCCCCACTCTATTTCCACTCAGCACAGGGCTCTGGGTAAGGCTCAGTCAGTCAGAGCTGCTAGCATAATCAGGCGGGCTTTCCGCCCACTCAAAGACCTCTGGCTCTGCCACTCTGTCCGGTAACATAAGCGGGCACCCACTTCCGGGGTGCTTGGAGGAAACTCTCACTCACTGTCTGCGACCAGGATATCCGGCCAGCAGTCTCACGCTCTGAGTGAAACCCCCAACCGCAGGGAAATTTGCAGCGTTGGAATTGAGTCTTGCTCCATCCCCGTGCGTGGCTTTTGCAAGGCGCTGGGGTGGCCCGAGATTCCGCTTTGGCCCACACAAAGGCCCCTGACTCTGCCCCTCTGTGTGATAACACGGGCGCGCACTGCCGAGGCACTCGGAGGAATCGCTCACTCCTTATCTGTGCGCGCAAACCAGGATATGAGGCCGGCTGCGTTTCCCTCTGAGTGAAACACCCTCCAGCACGGAAAATCTCCACCGTTGGATTTAGTTCTCACTCCCTCCCGTGCGTGGCTTTCCCAGAGCGCTGGGGCTGCCCAGAGACTCTGCCCTCGGCCCACAGAAAGGCCTCTGACCCTGCCTCTCCGTGGGGCAACACGGGCACCCACTCTCGGGGCCTAGGAAGAAATTCTCGCCCACTAACTGCACGCCGACCAGGAGACTGGGTAAAATGGCCGCTCCGCTTGTCTTTCTTTGTTTGGGTTTGGCGCGAGTGTTAGTTTGTATTGCCCGGGTTGCCACAGGATCAGATTTTCCTCGGCTTGGATCTCCGTGCCACAGCCTGGTTCGGCTGTTTATGTCGCGGCCTGGATTTATTCATCCCCTTTGCCTGCCTCAGTTTCTATATTCACAGTTGCCAGAGAAAGCCGCCCTGTTTAGGTTAGTGAGGAAGGCAGAGCATTTCTTACTCCCTATTTCCTTCGGGGTTTGGTTATATATTTAGCCAATTTTTCACTCAATCATACCTTTGGGTGTATTGCGAAGCATCTGGAAGCTCCAAGTATAGGTTTTTCTGTTTCTGGTTGAAGATCTTGTTGAGTTTTGGGGGAGATTTATCGGTATCGCTTCCTACCCCGCCATTACTCTGACGTCATCTCCTGCTTTTTTTTTTTTTTTTTTTTTTTTTGGATTTTATTTGCTTGGAGTATAGTTTTCCAGCCTTTCACTTTGAATTTGTTTTTATCCTTGTTGCTTAGACGTGTTTCTCTTGTAGGCAGCATACAGTTGGATTTTTTTTTTCATCCATTCAGCTACTCTGAGTCTTTTTATTGGTGAGTTTAATCCATTTACATTTAGTGTAATTATTGATACTTTTGGGTTTTCTATTGCCATTTTATAAATTGCTTTCTGATAGTTTTATATCTTGTTTGATTCTTCTCTTTTGTTTTTCTATCTTTTGTTTTTGTTTGGTTGTATTCCATACTTCTTTCCTCTGTTGCTATCTTTTTTAAGTCATGTGCTTCTGTGGTGGTTTTTTGCAGGGGTGGTTACCATTAAGTAATGAAAATGGTTCCTACCCTGATCATTGTAGCTCATTATCTTGTTAGTACTTCTGCACTCCATCGTTCTTTGCTAGTGTTAATCTCCATACTCTCCCCCATTTTTTTTTGTTGTCACAGTTTAAAGTTGGTTTTATTGTATTCTTGGTGGAGCATTTACTTGAGGTTTTGTTTTGTTTAGTTCTTTGTATGTAGTTGGAAAACTCCCTTTAGTAATTCCTGAAGTGGGGGTTTTCTGATCATAAATTCCCTCATCTTTTCTATATCTGTGAATGTTTTTATCTCTCCTTCTTATCTGAAGGATAGCTTTGATAGGTATAGTATTCTTGGATGAAAGTTTCTCTCTTTCAGGACTTTAAATATTGGGGTCCTCTCTCTTCTAGCTTTTAGAGTTTCCATTGAGAAATTTGATGATAATCTAATAGGCCTTCCATTATACGTTGTATTCTTTTTTTCCATGGCTGCTTTGAAAATTTTTTCTTTGTCATTGGTTTGTGCCAATTTAATTATGATGTGCCATGGAATAGGTTTGTTGGGGTTAAGAAAACTCAGTGTTCTGTTTGCTTCATGAATTTGAGACTTTAGTTCTTTCCACAGGCTTGGGAAGTTCTCATCTTTTATTTGTTTGAATATGTTCTTCATTTTCTTTTTTCTCTCTTCTCCCTCTGATATACCTATTATTCTTATGTTAGTCTTTTTGATGGAGTCAGACAATTCCTGTAGGGCTATCCCATTTTTTTAACGTTCTGAGTGTCTTTCTTCTTGTAACTGTTGTTCCTCAAGTTGCTTGTCTTCTATTTCACTAATCCTACCTTCTATCTGGCCTGTTCTATTAGCTAAGCTTGTTACCTCATTTTTCAGTTCGTGAATTGAGTTTTTTCATCTCTGTTTGATTTGTTTTAATAGTTTCAATTTTCTGGATAATATATTCTTTGTGTTCATGAGTTGTTTTCTTAGCTCCCTAAATTTCCTTTCTGTGATTTTGTGTATATCTCTGAGTATTTTTAGGATTTCTAATTAAATTCTCTGCCATTTATCTCCAAGGTTTCCAATATATTAAATTTTTTTCTCCATAGATTTTTTTTCTCATCTATCCGTGCTACCTCTCTGATATTTGTATCCATGATATTTTATTTCCTTCTCCTTAATGACATGTAATGGTGGCTTTGTTGATAGTTCTAATGAGAATTAATAAAGAATAAAAAGTAAAAAATATATATTATTTCCCTTTTTTTCCTCTCCTCTCCTCTCCTCTCCTCTCCTTCTTGAGAAAAAAAATGTAATGAAATGTGAATTTGATTGTGCGAAATAAAACAAAAACTACCTATAATGGAGATCCTGAGTTGGGGAAAAGATAGAGGAGCAAAAAAAGGGGGTATGGACCCAAAAAATGTAAAAAAAAAATTTAGGTCAAGAAAGAAATGATTTGCTTTTAAGTGATGGTTGACTAAGATATATAATGAGAGGGATAAGAGGGAAACAGGAAAAAAATTTAAAAGTTATTATTGTATTTAGTGGATCAAAAAGTAGATAAAATGGAGAGCCAGTGTTGGGAGCACTGCTAGTGAGTTAAAAAAGCAAAGTAAAAAACACCCAAAGTTCCACAAAGAAAAATTTGAGTCCCAAATAAAATAATTTGTTTGGGCCCTGGCCAGTTTGCTCAGTGTTAGAGTGTCGGCTTGCCATTCAGGAGTCCTGGATTTGATTCCTAGCCAGGGCACACAGGAGAAGCGCCCATCTTCTTCTCCACCCCTCCCACTCTCCTTCCTCTCTGTCTCTCTCTTCCCATCCCACAGCTGAGGCTCCATTGGAGCAAAGTTGGCCGAGGATGGTTCTGTGGCCTTTGCCTTAGGCACTAGAATGGCTCTGGTTGCAACAGAGTGATGCCCCAGATGGGCAGAGCTTAGCACCTGGTGGGCATGCTGGGTGGATCCCGGTCAGGTGCATGTGGGAGTCTGTCTGACTGCCTCTCCGTTTCCAACTTCAGAAAAATACAAAAAAAATTGTTCATGATTCAGGATTGAATGAGTGGAAAAGTAAAGGAGAAAAGAAGAAACTAATATGAAGGGAGAAAAAAAAGAAAGAGGAAAAAACGAAAAGAAGAAAAAAGAACAAAAAGAGAGCGAGTTAAGGGTTTTGGAGTGCAACCCTCATAGAGAGAAAGGAAGAAAGGAAAGAAAATGGGAGATGTAACATTTATGCGTAGTGTAGTTCAAAAAGGGGAAATAGTAAGACCGGCAGAGAATTAAACAACCAAAGTGGAAGAAGAAGAAAATAATCAAGATAAGAAGATGAAAGGAACAAACAAACATAAAATAAAATGAAAAAGATTATAAAGTCTGTAGATTTTTTTTTATTTTGAGAGGTTATCTTCTTGCTTTTTCTTTTCTCTCCCTCTTCCTGGTCGGTGACTCTGTACCCCGGGTTCTGCCTCTGTTGCATGCTTAGGTAGAGGTTTGCAGTTGATAAGTCTCTATGGTGATTTCATATATTAAGCTTCAGTCTCATTGGCAGTCGAGGCTCATTAGCATTTTCAGACTCTGACAATGAGAGAGCCCATTTTCCCGCTGACTCTCTCTTAGTCTTTCCTTCCTGAATTAGCAGCCTGATGATGCAGCTATGGGGCTGCTGCTGCCTCTGCCTGGAGAGTAAGAGGCTCAAAGAGCTTGCAAATCCCCACTCTATCACCACTCAGTGCAGGGCTCTGGGTATGGCTCAATTAGTCAGAGCCACTCGCATAATCACGGGGGGGGGGGGAGGCTGGAAGCCAATTGTTTTCAAGGTGCCTTTCTTTTTTTTTAAATAATTTTATTTTTTTAATGGGGCGACATCAATAAATCAGGATACATATATTCAAAGATAACAAGTCCAGGTTATCTTGTCGTTCAATTATGTTGCATACACATCACCCAAAGTCAGATTATCCTCTGTCACCTTCTATCTAGTTTTCTTTGTGCCCCTCCCCCTCCCCCTTTCCCTCTCCCTTTCCCCCCTCCCCCCCGTAACCACCACACTCTTATCAATGTCTCTTAGTTTCACTTTTATGTCCCACCTACATATGGAACAATGCAGTTCCTGCTTTTTTCTGATTTACTTATTTCGCTTCTTATCATGTTATCAAGATCCCATATTTTGCTGTAAATGATCCAATGTCATCATTTCTTATGGCTGAGTAGTATTCCATAGTGTATATGTGCCACATCTTCTTTATCCAGTCATCTATTGACGGGTTTTTTGGTTGTTTCCATGTCCTGGCCACTGTGAACAATGCTGCAATAAACATGGGGCTGCATGTGTCTTTACGTATCAAGGTGCCTTTCTATGCACATATAGGCATGTCCTGAATGCCTCAGCGCTCTGTAGGACTACTTTCCCAGGCTTTTGCACTTTGTAACCTGTTTTGGCTGGGAAGAAGATGCCCTAGTCACTGTTTGCAAAGCAGGAGGACTTACAAGCTGCCGAATTCCTCTTTTTAACATATAGCCCTGAGTATGAGAGCTCTGCCAATCAGAGGTTTCCCCAACCCCTACATGCTTAGCATAACAAGAGGCACTAAAAAATATCACACCTCTTGTCTTAGATCGCTGAACTGAGAGAGATCTTGTCAGTTAGGGTTCCATAGGTCAGTTGGGAGGTGAGCAGACTGTGGGTTAAGCTATTTCTTCCCAGGTCTGTTAGCTTGTATGGCTGGATGAGGCACCCTATCCGCCTGGAGAAGTTTGAGCTTAGGAAATTTTGCTTTCATGCACTCCCCACACACCATTCTTCAGGGTGCAGGGGCAACACCGAGACTCCAGTCCAGCCCACGCAAAGGCCTCTGACTCTGCCCCTCTGTCCGGGAACACGGGTGCCCATTCCCGGGGCACTAAGAAGAAACTCTCACTCACTATCCACGCTCACCGACCAGGATATCGGGGCAGCTGCCTCTCGCCCTAGGTGAGGCACCCTTCCCGTCCGGAGAAGTTCAAGCATAGGGAATTTCACTTTCATGCACTGCTCTTCAGGGTGCAGGGGCGGTACAGAAACTCTGATTACAGCTCATGCAAAGGCCTCTGACTCTGCCCCTTTGTCCAGGAACATGGGCGCTCACTCCTGAGATGTTAGGTGGAACCTCTCGCACACTATCCACGCTCGCTGACCTGGGTATCGGGCGGCCACTACTCATCCTGGGTGAGGCGCCCTGCCTTCCCAGAGAAGTTCGAGCATAGGGAAGCTTGCTTTCACGCACTTCCCGCACCGCTCTTCAGATTGCAGGGGCAACCCAAGACTCCGGTCTTGGCCCACACAAAGGCCTCTGACTCTGCCCCTTTGTCCAGTAACATGGGCACCCACTCCTGGGGTGCTAGGAGGAACCTCTCTCACTCTATCCACGCTCACTGACCAGGATATTGGGGCTAATGGCTGCCGCACTTGCCTTTCTTTGTTTGGGTTTGGCGCAAGCATTAGCCAAACAATTGACTCGGTCACCACAAGCACAGTTTTTCCTCAGCTTGGACATTTGTGACACAGCCTGGCTCTATTCACCGACACTTTGCCCACCTTAGATCCTATACTCTTAGTTCCAAGTGAAATAAGCCCTTGTTTAGGTTAGTTAGGAAGGCAGAGTGTTCCTTTCTCTGTCCTATTTCCTTCAGGGTTCATTATATATTTAATCAAATTTTGGTTTGATCACACCTTTGTGTTCAGTGTGGGACTTCTAGACACTTCAAGGATAGATTTTTCTGTCTCTGGTTGAAGAACTTGTTGAAATTTTGGGGAAATTTATGGGTATCACTTCTTATGGTGCCATTTCTCTGACATCACTATATCATCACTTAATTTTTTAACATAAATTCCAGCTTACTCACTTATCAATTCATTTCACTATTGTTTTTTGAATTTATAGGTATTTCAAATACTTACCAATCTTTTAACATTTTTCTATATATTAGCTTAATCCTTACCTTGTAGAGTTTATATTCTTTATAATTTCAACTACATTTCTTATCTCCCTTTTATTACATATAACTGACAATATTCTAATCTTGGATAAGCCTAACTTTTACCTCTTGTCTTGTTATTAAACATTTAGAAGAAACAAACTTGGTTGTTGGTAACATTCTAAAATTAGTGGTTACTAGCCTCAACTGAAGTTCACTCACTAAGTAGCAGTCCTACTAAGATTTCTCTAATTAGCTGAATCTTCTTTTTCTACAATGAATTAAAATCCTTCATAATTTCCTAAAATTTTTAGTATTACAAATCCATCCCATAGGTTTCTAAGCAGATCAGTTCACCTCCTACAAACCTACCTATATCCACACTGACTTTTTCTTCCTTCCTTCCACATATAATTGTGATGGCATTCTTATGCTCATCTAAATTATATCACTCAAATTGTCCTTGCAGTTTCACACTCTCCCACCTTTTATTTTTATTTTTTTTATTTTTATTTTTTGTATTTTTCTGAAGCTAGAAACGGGGAGAGACAGTCAGACTGACTCCCGCATGCACCCGACCAGGATCCACCCGGCACGCCCACCAGGGGGTGATACTCTGCCCCTCCGGGGCGTCGCTCTGCCGCGACCAGAACCACTCCAGCGCCTGGGGCAGAGGCCAAGGAGCCATCCCCAGCGCCTGGGCCATCCTCGCTCCAATGGAGCCCCGGCTGCTGGAGGGGAAGAGAGAGACAGAGAGGAAGGAGGGTGGGGGGTGGAGAAGCAAATGGGCGCTTCTCCTATGTGCCCTGGCCGGGAATCGAACCTGGGTCCCCTGCACGCCAGGCCGATGCTCTACCGCTGAGCCAACCAGCCAAGGCCTCCCACCTTTTTATTGTTTTTGTATCTATATCTTACCCCTTCTAGTAATTGTTCCCATCAGCAATTACATATTCATAAAATTTACTTGCTTTTAGTTTAGTTTTGTTTTTTGTTTGTTATGTTTTTGAATTTTTCTCTTGAGCTCACTGTGTTAGTCAGCTTTAATTCTTTTCACCTAATGCACCAACTCTTTCTCTAAAATGTTTTTTATACCCAGTCTTCAAACACACCTGCCATTCACTCTTCAACCCAATCCGATCTCAATTTCATTCTGATCACTACAATGTTATTGCCCAACATAAGCTTGCTAAATAAAATATATTTCACAAAATCCTATAGCTACTTTTAGTCCTCATACCACTCTGCTTTGAATCATAGTCTAGTTAGTCAATTTTCACTCCTTCTTTCTTGAAACAATTGTTTGACACCACATGATACTGAATTCCTCCTCTACTTTATTCTTATATATGTTATTACTTATAGATCTGTACTATAATTTCTTCAATCACATCATTTCTGCATGATATGATTTATATGGTTATAGTAGCATAACTATGATATTATGACTACTTCAAAATTTTAATGTACAAAATTTCTATCCTGTTTCTGTGGTACATTTTCCTATTGAGTTTTCATAGTTCTAAGACACAACATGATAAAATCATATGTTCTTTCTTTCACCTGAAACTTGTTCTTTATCTGATGCTCTTACAATAAATGGTAAAATGTTTTTAAAAATAAACACCAAAAATGTCATACTAAGTGGTAAAACACGAAAGACTTTTCCTCTAAAATCATAAAAAAATCAAGGCTGTCTTATTCAACATAGTGTTGGAAGTTTTAGAGAAATCAAGTAAGAAAAAATAATAAAAAGCATTTATATTTATATCATAAAAGATAAAGTAAAAATATCACTTTTTGTAGATGACATAATTATGTATATAAAAATGCTAAGATTTCACTTAAAGCCTATTAAAATAATAATTAAATATAATAAAGTTACAGGATACAAAATCAATATACAACATTCTATACTTTCCTATATGCCAACAATGAGACTTCAGAAAGTTAAACCAAAAAAATTATTTTAGAAATGATGTCAGAATAATTGCAGTGTGAGAGATACCCCTGATCTCTCCCTTTTAAATTTCAAGAAATTTAACAACTATATCACAGCAGTGGAGCTTCAGGTAGGCTGTTAGGCACACATAAAAGAGTCATGTACCAAATGGACTTAAGGTGGGACTGATTTAGATGTAGAATGGAAGATAAAACACACTCGTGGTTGGCTCTGGTGAGGAGAGAAGTTGGAATGACCATTTTCTTATTTTTTTTTCTTTGCTGGACTGCAGAAAAAAGGGAGGCAAGATATGCTTGGAGTGTGTGTGTGTGTGTGTGTGTGGCAAAAAAAGAGAAACAGAGACAGTTAAAGATAGGGACAGACAGGAAGGAAGAGAAATGAGAAGTATCAATTATTTCTTACAGCACCTTAGTTGTCCATTAATTGCTTTTACATATATGCCTTGACCAGGGGACTACAGCTGAGTGAGTGAACCCTTGTTCAAGCCAGTGACCTTGGGTTCAACTAGCAGCTGTGGGCTTCAAGCCAGCAACATTTGGGCTCAAGCCAGTGACCACGGAGTGATGTCTATGATTCCCCACTCAAGCCAGCAACCTCATGCTCAAGCTGGTGAGTCCACGCTTAAGCCAACAACCTTGGGATTTCAAACCTGGGTCCTCTGTATTCCAGTTCAACACTATATTTACTGTACCACTGTCTTGTCAGGTTGCTTGGGTTTTGTTTACTAGGAAACAAAAAGTGGAGTCCAGAGAACCAGGGTTCCCTTGAGCCAGGAGGAACAGAGCAATAGAGGGTAAGAGGAAGAGGTGCTGAACTAAGGTGGTGTGCAGCCAAATGCAGGGTCACAACCAGTATTCCTGCCGTCTGACCATAGTTTATGCTCAGCACAGTGACAGAGGAAACCAAAATGTGGCCTCCCAACCTTCCAGATCCTGAATCCTTCATCTTGCCAGTAAGGAGAGTGGCAGTGACAGACCACATAACTGAATTTCCAGAGCTGATCTGTGCGTTGAGAAACAGAAGTGTTCCATGACTGGAACCCTTTTCTGTTGAAACATGGTGATGAACATCCAGAAACCCAAAATCACTACGGCTAGAGCCTTAAGCCACAAAGATGTAAATCCACAAAGCCATAATGCTGTATAGCCTTAAAGCTGAAGCTGTAAAACACTCAAAACAAACCCCACAAGCCAAAGGAACTGCAGTTTTGCCTGCATCATTAAGACAGCAACTTCACAGCTGTATTCTGCCCAAAAATTTCAGAGCCAAAACTTGTAGTACAGTGACACCTACTGGAAAAAAATAACCACTCAAAACTGAAAAATGTTTTTTTCTCTTTTTTCTTGTTTTTTTTTTTTTATCTTTCTCTTTTATTCTTTTTTCCTCATTTGAATTTAATTATCTTTAATTTTTATATTTTTATACTTTTGTGTAAGCATTGTGTTTTAGATTTTTCTTGTACTCTATTTTTCTTACTTTTTCTTATTTATTCTTTGTTCTCTTTTTCTCATTTAGATTCCATTTCTTCAATTTTTGTGTTTCTTAATTTAATTTTTCAAATGTTTTGTTTGTTTTTATTTCTTTTTTCATCTTTTATTTATTTATTTATTTATTTTCATTTTTCTGAAGCTGGAAACGGGTAGAGACAGTCAGACAGACTCCCGCATGCGCCCGACCAGGATCCACCTGGCACGCCCACCATGGGGCGACGCTCTGCCCACCAGGGGGCGATAATCGGCCCATCCTGGGCGTTGCCATGTTGCGACCAGAGCCACTCTAGCACCTGAGGCAGAGGCCACAGAGCCATCCCCAGCGCCTGGGCCATCTTTGCTCCAATGGAGCCTTGGCAGCGGGAGGGGAAGAGAGAGACAGAGAGGAAAGCGCGGCGGAGGGGTGGAGAAGCAAATGGGCGCTTCTCCTGTGTGCCCTGGCCGGGAATCGAACCCGAGTCCTCCGCACGCTAGGCCGATGCTCTACCGCTGAGCCAACCGGCCAGGGCTCTTTTTTCATCTTTTAAAAAATTTTTGCTCTTTGTTTTCTGTGCTATTTTTACTTATTAATTTTTAACTTTTTATATTTTATTGTATTTTTACAATTTTTATTTTTTAGTTCCTTCTTGTTAGAGTTATTAACAATATCACTTTCAAATGAAAAAAGAATGAATAAATCAAAAACCATGGATATACAAGGAAGAGACATAGATCAGAAAAAAATGAAAAACCTTCCAAAAATTCTCAATTACATGGACATTTTATAATTAAATGAAAGAAAACTAAATATTGAAATTCCAGAAGTACTTAGTGAGATGCAAGGAAACATTGATGACCAATTTAAGAAGTTCAAAAACAAATTAATGGACAAAAAAAAAAGTACTTTGTCAAAGAGTGAAAGAAAAGACCCTGCACAAATATATATGGCAGTTAACTTCAGAGCAGGGGTCACTTGGAAACAAGAAATATTGGAATATATTAGCCATAACAGGAGACTTGCCTGGTTACTTGAATGTAAGCATGCAGGATTCTTGGATAAATGCCTCCAAGAACCAGATTTCCTTTTTGATTGTTAGGCTCTGAGACTCTGACTTTTCTCGTGTCCTTGTTCATGAAAAAAACAGTAGATGTGCAAGATTGGGGATAAAATGGATGGGAAAAAAAGCTTTTTTAACTTTCTAGAAGTATCTGTTGCTCTATGGCTTTTGGAACTCAATAAATATGCAGTGGTGCAGTTTTTCAGGGCTGATTCCACCTAAGAGTCTCAGCCCTTCTGCTACATTACTTTTATCTGATGTGTCTTATTCCTTGCAATGAAGAACTCAATACATGAACTGAAAAATAAAGTAACAATTTTATCTACTAGAACAAACCAGATAGAGGAGAGAATCTCTGACATCAAAGACAGAAGACAATAAATGTTACAGAGAAAATAAGAGAGAAAAATCACAAATTTTAAAAAAATGAAAGAGCTCTACAAAAACTGTCTTGCTTCATCTGAAAGAGCAATTCAAAATAATGGGTATATCAGAGGAAGAAGAGAGGGAGAAGGGAGAAGGGAATGGAGAGCTTATTAAAGCAAATAATTGCTGAGATTTTTCCCAAGTCTATGGAAACAGAGCCTTAAATTCAAGAAGCAAAGAGAATGGCAAGTGGCATCAACCAAAACAGGACTTCTCTAAGGCGCATCATAATGAAATTGTCAAAAATAAATAACAAAAAACAAATCCTTAAGGCGGTTAAAGAAAAGACAAACATAACATACAAAGGAAGGCCCATTATGTTATCATCAGACTTCTCAGCTGAAACTCTACAAGTCAGAATAGAGTGGAGCCAAACACTTAAAGTGCCGGAAGAGAGAAATTACCAGCCAAAAATACTATATTCATCAAAGCTATCCTTTAAATATGAAGAAGAAATAAAAGCTATTGAAGACATAAAGAAAATAAGGGAATTTATTACCAGAAAACCCCCACTGCACAAAATATTCAAGGGGGTTATTTGATCATATACAAAAAAACAAAATAATCAAAACTAAAAAAGCTCCAACAGGTCAAAATAAAAGTGATGATAATCTGTGACAACAACAATATAAAAGGAAAGAAAATAAAGTTCAGCATTAACAAAGAAGGATGGCATGCAAGAGCACTCATAATAAAATGTACTTTTGTATATATAATAATTTTTCTCTTAATAATCTGATGGTAAAAACCCATGAAAATGCCACTACTGAAAAAGATAGCTTAAAAAAAAAGAAGAAAAAAATGGAATACAACCTCACAAAACAAATGACAGAAAAAAAAAAAACTAAATAGAACACAGAGCTACCAGAATCAAAACATAAGTTGGCTATAGAAAAAAACTCGTGTCAGTAATTACCCTCAATGTAAATAGATTGATCTTGCCAGTAAAGAAACACAGAATAGCAGATTGGATCAAAATGAAAAATTCAACTCTATGCTGCCTTCAAGCAACACATTTATGCTGTAATGACAAAATTATACTCAAAAGGAAAGGTTAGAAAAAGATTCTACAAACAAATAAGATTATATATATGAAGATGTAGCCATAATCATATTTGACAATGCTAAATTCAAGACAAGAAAAGTAACCAGAGTCAAAATAGAATATTTCTTAATGATAAAGCAGGCATTATATCAAGAAGATATAACACTTCTTAATATATATGCACTAAATCAGGGGTCCTCAAAATATATAGAACATCTGCTAACTAATCTAAAAATAGAAACAGATAAAACAACCATACCTGGAGAGTTCACCACACAATTGATGGCTTTAGATCAATCATTCAAATAGAATATATATATATATATATATATATATATATATATATATATTCAGCCTTAATTGACACAGTAGATTAAATGGACATAATAGTTATTTACAGGATATTTTACCCCTGAACTTTAAATTATACAGTTTTTCTCTAGTGTATAAAATCATTGTCAAGAATATACCATATGTTGGGCCACAAAACGAACATCAACAAATTCAGAAAGATTAACATTATAGCAACCTTACTCTCTGACATTATATTTCAACTAGAAAGCCCGGCAGTCATACGAAATGACCTCTGTTCTAGATATTATAAATTGTAATTAAAATGATTTGTGCAAAGGTGTCTGCTAATTCAAACTGAATTACCCAGGGCAGGCGGTGAGGATGCCCCTTTGCTTACTGCCCCACGGGGTTTCCCCCTTCTACTTCCTTAATTGCTTAGAGTGCAATGAAGGAAACCACTGGCGGTACATTTCTTAAGAGCCACCACTAGCTCAATAAATAAAGGTGATTTAAATAATAAAATGTTAATTCACATGTCAAAGATCTCTTTGTACACAACATTTCTTGTGTAGATCTTTCCATCATTTTTAAGCTTGCCTTGCAGAGGACCATTGATTATATTTAATTTTACATCCGTTCTTTCACTAACTCTTGAACAGGCAACATAAAGTTGACTGTGTCCAAATGCAGGCTCAGGTAAAAAAATGCCAACACACTTAAGTGTTTGGCCCTGAGACTTATTGATGGTCATAGCAAAGGCAAGTTTTATAGAAAATTGTCTACATTTCAATTGAAACGGCAACCCTGTTTGAGACGGAGCCAAATCAATTCTTGGAATGACATGTATTTCACCTTTAGAGGAGCCAGTCAAAGACTTAGCTATTATGACATTATTTTTCAATTGGAGAACCTCTAGTCTTATACCATTGCAGAGACCCCTTCTGGTGTTAAGATTACTTTTTTTTTTTTGTATTTTTCTGAAGCTGGAAACGGGGAGAGACAGTCAGACAGACTCCCACATGCGCCCAACCAAGATCCACCCAGCACGTCCACCAGGGGGTGATGCTCTGCCCCTCCGGGGCATCGCTCTGTTGCAACCAGAGCCACTCTAGCGCCTGGGGCAGAGGCCAAGGAGCTATCCCCAGCTCCCGGGCCATCTTTGCTCCAATGGAGCCTCGGCTGCAGGAGGGGAAGAGAGAGACAGAGAGGAAGGAGAGGGGGAGTGGTGGAGAAGCAGATGGGCGCTTCTCCTGTGTGCCCTGGCCGGGAATCGAACTCAGGACTTCTGCACACCAGGCCGATGCTCTAACACTGAGCCAACTGGCCAGGGCCTGGTGTTAAGATTACTTAACAGCATAATAATTGCTCCAATCTTTAACCTCAATTTGTGAGGTGGCATGCCAGAAGGCGGGACTATTTGAATGCCGTGGCAACTTCACCCCATTGGCTAGTACAGTTACGCAAGCAAACAATAAGCTATCGGCAACAAACAGACACTTAAGCCACATATAATAAAGATTTGAAAAAAAGAAGTAAAGAAATGTGCAAAGATGTAGAAATTAAATATTATTCTAAATAATGATTGGGTCATAAAAAATAAAGCAGAGGTCAAAAGATATATATAGACAAATGAAAATGATGACACAACATATCAAAATTTCTGGGACACAGCAAAGGTAATAAAATTTAAAAAAAGTTTATGTCTTTACAGATTTATATCAAGAAACAAAGGAGATCCCAAATAAGCAACTTAACATCACATTATAACAAATTAGAAAAAGAAGAACAAAGGCAACTCACAGTCAGCAGAAGAGAGAAATAGTAAAAAAGAGAGCAGAGCTAAATATAATAAAAATAGAGATCAGAAAAACAATAAAAATAATTAATACAACAAATGGCTGATTCTATGAATAGATCAGTAAACTTGACAAACCCCTGGCTAGATTCATTAGAATAAAAGAGGAAAGAATTATACTAAAATATCTGAAATAAAAGAGGAGAAATTATCACAGATATTATAGATATATAAAGGATCATAGTAGAATTATAGAAAAATTATATGCCACCAAATTCAACAATCTAGGAGAAATCAATAAATTGTTAGAACTACACAATCTTCCTAGACTGAGTCACAAAGAAATAGAAAATCTAAGTAGACCCATAAGTATGAAGGAAATAGAAACAACTATCAAATGCTTCCTCCAAATTAAAAGTCCAGGCCAGATAGTTACACTAATGAATTCTAACAAACATTTATAGAAAGTATGGTTCCTAGCCTTCTCAAAATCTTCCAAAAAACAGGAGAAGAAGCAATACCTCCTTTCACATATTATGAGGTCAATATAACCCTCATAACAAAACCTGTCAAGAACAATACAAAAAACAAACAAACAACTAAAGGCTAAACTCTAATAAATACAGATAGAAAAAAAATCTAAACAAAATACAAGGAAATCAAATACAACACATTAAAAAAATACACTACAATTAAGTGGGATTTATTCCAGAAGCACAAGAATGGATCAATATATGGAAATCTATAAACATAATTTATCACATTAACAAAAAACAAAACAAAACATATGATCCAATCAATAGTTGCAGAAAAAGCTATCGATAAGATGTATCACACCTTTATGTTGAAAACACTCAACAAAATGGGTATAGAAGAAAAGTACCTCAACATAATAAAGGCCCTATATGACAAACCATCAGCCAATATCCTACTAAATGGTGAAAAACTTAAAGCTTTTCTTCTAAAATTAGAAACAAAAACTAGGCTGCCCACTCTCTCCACTCCTATTCAACATAGTGTTGGAAGTTTTAGCCAGAGCAATAAGACAAGAGAAAGAAATAAAAGGTCTTCATATCAGGAAAGAATTAAAGGTATCAGTTTTTGCACAGTTTTTTGTATATAGAAAACTCCAAAGACACCACCAAAAAACCATTAGAAATAATAAACCAGTACATTATGGTTGCAGAATACAAACTCAATATACAAAAGTCTATTGCTTTCCTGTAAACCAACAATAAAACTTCAGAAAATGAGCTTGAAAACACAATCCCTTTTACAGTTGCAAAATATAAAAAAAATACAATACATAGGAATAAACTTAATAAAGGATGTAAAGAACCCATATACTAAAAACTACGCAGCATTATTAAAAGAAATTGAAAAGAACACAATGAAATAGAAAAATATTCCATGCTAATGGATTGGAAGGATCAAAATAGTTAAAATAGCCATATTACCAAAAACAATATACAAATTTAATGCAATTCTCATAAAAACTCTAATGTCATTTTTTTATAGAAATGGTAATAAAAATTATATATACACATACATACCCTTTCCTGACACCCTTATTTGGCACAAGGCAAGTGTGCTTTTTCAACAATGGATTACAAATCTTAGTTTTTAAACTCATCTTTTAAACTGTCTTTTGCCAAGACTGATACCTACAATTTTCTTTATTTTGTAATGTTAGATACTCAGAGCAATAGTCCTGGGGCCAGAAACATGGATTGACCTTGAAAAATTATACTAAGTAAAATAAATAAATCAGAAAAAGTTAAGAACTATGTGATTTCACACAAAGTGGGATAAAAAAGTGAGACTCATGGACTTAGATCAAAGTAACATGGTTACTGGCAGAGAAGGTCTGGAAGTAGGGAATTAAGTAGGGACAAATATATATCCCACATATGTGAAATATAACACTGAAACTCATGGACATAAATAAAAGTAAAATGGTTACCTGGAGTAGAGGGTAAGCACGGAGGAGAAAAGAGGAAAAACTATCTGGTAAAGAAAAATGATTTGACTTTGCATGGTGGGCAAGCAGTATATTCAGCACCTTAAAGGCTATAGTTATGTTCACTGAAACCCTATGTACTATTTTTAATCAATGTCATCCCATTAAATTTAATTTCAAAATTAAAAAATTATTAAAAAGTAATACTGGGGCTTAGAACTAACAAAATACATGAAGATATTATTAAGCACTGTCTGAAGTTTGTAGATTGTAACTCATTTAATTAAACTCTAGTTGCTCTATTCAGCTATTTAATTTACACAGAATATGACATTCTATCAAATGCTGTTAAGGGTAATGTAAAATTTCCCTCACTAATTTTTTGTCTTTCATTTAACATTTCTGTTCTGTTAACAAAATAAAATGTGAGAAAGTGGAATTCTTCTCTTGTTGCTTTCTTAGTAATGTAAAGAGCTCAAGGCATGCCACTTAAAAATAGAAAATGAACTATAAGAAAAGTGATTGTGAAGATGTCAGAGAACTTGGTTGAAAAGATTATGGTGCTTCTACAAACCTGAAACCTCTCATTTGAAGCTAGCTCTCATCTCAGAGGAGAGTGAACCTAAAATCATCAGAAGAGTGGATACACTGGAGCTTTCAGCTGAGATAGACAGCAGACACTCAGCTTGCCTTTGAAGGTTCTCACTAGACATCAGGACCTTCAAAATAGTGATCTAGCAAACTGGGGAATGGCTAAGTGGGAAAACGTGAAATACAGGTCATGCAAAAACACATCATTAAGGAAGCAAAAAGGAAATTTTGCATCAACAAGCACTAAAAAAGCCACAGCCTTTATGCTGAAGTAAGATAATCTTTTCTCTGTGTGAAATTTGAGGACAGCTAACTAACTAAGCTTGAGCACAGGACTAGTGATGAGATTTTTAAAGTTTCTCTCTGCTAATGAGCATAAAAATATTTTATGATTTTAACTTTAATATTTTCATTTTTTCCTTTCCTATTTTTATTTTCTCTCCATTTTCATTAGTATTTTCTTATCCACGACATTCTAAACTTTCTTCTTTGCTATGAAACAGCCTCTTCAGTGACCAGTGGCTTCAGAACTTATTTAGCCTGGTTGGAGGTAAGCAGACTAAAGTGACTGATCCTACACTGAAGTTCTGTATGATTCTTGGCACACCTCATTTGTTTGACTAAATACTTTATGAGGAAACATTCATTGGATATTCTAGAAATTCTCAAGTACTCTATGCTTTGAAACTGGGCCCTATTAGGGGTCTATTGTCAGATGGGAACTAAGTGTCCTTAATTTGTGTGCTATTGCTCATGCTGTACATAGATCTCATTGGTTATCCTTGTGCAAGAACCTAGGGTTCCAAATCAAGATTGCTAGGATATATTGCTTCTTCTATTTCTTTGGAAGACATTGAGATAGATTGGTACTAACACTTCTTTGATTATTTGATAAAATTCACTACTGTAGCCATCTGGTCTTGTACTTTTATTTTTGGGGAGGTTTTTGATAGTTGTTTTATTTCTTTCCTGCTTATGAGTTTATTGAGGTTTTTCACTTCTTTGTGACTCATCTAAGAAGATTGTATAGTTCTAAGACTTTAAACATTTTTTCTAAGCTGTTGAATTTGGTGGCAAATAGTTTTTCATAGTATTCTAGTATGATTCTTTGTATATTTATGATGTCTGTGGTAATTTCTCCTATTTACTTTCAGAATTTGTTTATATGAATCTTTTCCTTTTTTTCTTAGTGAGTCTACCCAGGGGTTTGTTAATTTTATTGATCTTTTCAAAGAACCAGCTCTTTGTTTTATTAATTTTTAAAAGTTTTTTTCTCTGTTTAATTTAGTTCTACTCTAATTTTTACTATTTTCTTTTCTTCTGCTGACTTTGGGCTGCCTTTGTTCTTCTTCTTTTTAATTCCTTAAGGTGTGATGTTAGGTTGCTTTCTTGAAATCTCTCTTGTTTCTTGATATAAGCCTGTAATAATATAAAATTCTTTCTTATTATTGCCATTGCTTCATCCCAGAAAAATTTGATATGCTGTATTGTCATTTTTGTTTCTCTGTATATGTCTTTTGATCTTTGCTTTTATTTCTTTTTGATCTAGTCATGTTTTAGAAATATGTTGTTTAATTTCCACATTTTGTGTGTTTCTTTATTTTTGGAGTTTGAATTCTGATATAAAAGCCTTACAAACAGAAAATATGATTGGTATAATTTCAAACTTCCTGAATTTGTTAATGTTAGTTTTGTGGCCCAATATACGATCTATTTTGAGGAATGTTCCATGCACACTGGAAAATAATGTATAATCTTATATTCTGAGATAAAATGTCCTATAAATATATATTATGTATATTTAGACTCATGTGTCATTTAAGGGTGATATTTCTTTACTGATTTTTTTGTTTGGACGATCTATCTAAAGTTGACAACTAACAAATTTTATGAGACCAACATAACCTTAATACAAAAACATGGCAAAAAAACACACAAGGAAAAACTGACAGATATATATATATATCTATATATATATATCTATATATATATATATATACACACACATATATATAATGCATATGCAAAAATAGAAAACATAATACTAACAAATTGAATAAAACAACACATCAAAAAATTAATACATCACGATCAAATGAGATTTATTTCAGGAGCACAAGGATGGTTCAGCATCTGAAAATCAATCAATGTAATATACCACATCAACAAAACAAAGAACAAAAATTATATGATCCAACCAGTAAATGCAGAAAAAGCATTCAATAAGATACAACATCGCTTTATGTTGAAAACACACAATAAAATGGGTATAAAGGGAAAGTACCTCAACATAATAAAGGTCATTTATGATAAACCATCAGCCAACATCATACCAAATGGTGAAAAACTAAAAGTTTTTCTCTAAAATCAGGAACAAAACAAGAGTGCCCTCTCTACTCTTATTCAACATAGTTCTGGAATGTTTAGTCAGATCAATCACGCAAAAGACATAAATAAAAGGCATCCATATTGGGAAAGGAGAAGTGAAGGTATCACTTTTTCAAGATGACATGATCTTATATCTAGAAAACCCCAAAGACTACACCAAAAAACTATTAGAAACAATAAACAAATACTGTAAAACAGTAAGACACAAAATCAACATACAAAAGTCTGTTGCTTTCCTTTATGCCAACAATGAAACTTCAAAAAGTAAACTAAACTGCTTGACCAGGCAGTGGGGCGGTGGATAGAGCGTCAGACTGGGATGCGGAAGACCCAAGTTTGAGACCCTGAGGTCACCAGCTTGAGCATGGGCTCATCTGGTTTGAGCAAAGCTCACCAGCTTGGACCCAAAGTTGCTGGCTTGAGTAACGGCTACTTGGTCTGCTGAAGGCCCATAGTCAAGGCACATATAAGAAAGCAATCAATGAATAACTAAGGAGTCACAACATGGTTATCGATGCTTCTCATCTCTCTCCATTCCTGTCTGTTTGTCCCTATTTTTCCCTCTCTCTGATTCTCTCTCTGTCTCTATAAAAAAAAAGTAAACTAAACTAAAACAAAACAATTTCTCTCAGGATTGCAACAGAAATAAAATTCTTAAGAGCAAACTTAACAGAGGATATGAAGTACCTATGTCCTGAGAAGTACAAAGCCTTATTGAAAGAAATTGAAAAAGATACAATGAAATGAAAAAATATACCATGTTCAAGAATTAGAAGAATCAACATATTTAAAATGGCTATATGACCCAAAGAAATATACAAATTCAATGCATTCCTCATCAAAATCCCAATATCTTTTTAAAAAATAGAACAAAAAAATCACCAGGTTGTATCAATTAAAAAAATCTTAGAGTATCAAAAGCAATCCTGAGAAATAAGAATGAAGGTTGAGGTATCACACTAGCGGATTTCAAATTATACTAGGGCCATAATAATAAAAACACCATGGAATTGGCAGAACAATAGACACACAGAACAATGGAACAGAATCGGCAGCTCATAAATAAAATCACATATGTATGGACAAATAATCTTTGACACAGGAGCCAAAAATATGCAATAGGGATAAAAACACCTCTTCAATAAATGGTGCTGGGAAAATTAGAAAGCCACATTCAAAGGAATGAAGCTTGACTACAGTTTGTCCCCTTGCACAAAAATTTATTCAAAATGGATCAAAGACCTAATATAAGATCTGAAACAATAAATTACATAGAAGAAAACATAGGTACTAAACTCATGGGCCTTGACCTTAGAGAAAAGTTTATGAATTTGACCACAAAAACAAGGAAAATAAAGGCAACAATAAATGAATGGGACTATACCAAACTAAAAGCTTCTGTACAGCAAAAGAAACTGACAAAAAGCAAACAAATAGACAGCCGACTAAATGGAAGATGATATTTGCAAACAACAGCTCCCGTAAAGTGTTAATATCTAAAATATATAAAGAACTCACAATGCTCAGAAATTATAAGCAAACAATATAATTAAAAAGGGGAGAGGATGCAAGCACTCTTCCAAGGAGACATACAAATAAACAAGAGGTATATGAAAAGATGCCCAACTTCAGTAGCTATTAGAAAAATTTAAATCAAAACTACAATGAGATTCCATCTGACACCTGTTAAATTGTCTATTATCAACAAGATCAGGTAATATCCAGTGTTGGAGAGGCTGTAGAGAAAAAGAAACCCTCATCCGCTGCTGGTGGGAATGCAAACTAGTAAAACCATTATGAAAGAAAGTATAGTAGTTACTCCAAAAATTAAAAATAAAACTTCCATATAACCCAGCAGTCTTTCCACTGGGTTTCTACCCCCCAAATTGAAAAACATTGTACATAAAAACACATGCACCTCCATGTTCATCACAGTATTATTCACAGTGGCCAAAGCATGGAAACAAATTGTCCTTCGACAGAATATTGGATAAAGAAGATGTGGTACATATATACAATGAAATACTACTCAGCTGTAAGAAATTATGACATATTGACATTTACAACATGGATGGACCTTGAGAATATTATACTGAGTGACATAGGTAAATCAGAAAAAGCTAGAAATATGATTTCACACTTCAGTGGAATATAAAACTGAGACACTTGGACATAGATAAAAGTGAAGTGGTTACCATGGGAAAAAATTGCAAGGGCAAAGATGAAGGGAAAGGAGTAAAAAGACAAAAATACTGTGAAAGAACATGGTTTGACTTTTGGTGATGAGTATACAATATAATTAATAGTTCAAAAGCTATAGAAACATTTACCTGAAACCTATGTACTCTTATTAATTGTTGTCACTCTGTTAAATTTTATTTTCTAAATAATTTTTTTTTAAGTGAGATTGGCCCTGGCCGGTTGGCTCAGCGGTAGAGCGTCGGCCTAGCGTACGGAGGACCCGGGTTCGATTCCCGGCCAGGGCACACAGGAGAAGCGCCCATTTGCTTCTCCACCCCTCCGACGCACTTTCCTCTCTGTCTCTCTCTTCCCCTCCCGCAGCCAAGGCTCCATTGGAGCAAAAATGGCCCGGGCACTGGGGATGGCTCTGTGGCCTCTGCCTCAGGCGCTAGAGTGGCTCTGGTCGCAACATGGCAACGCCCAGGATGGGCAGAGCATCGCTCCCTGGTGGGCAGAGCGTCGCCCCTGGTGGGCGTGCCAGGTGGATCCCGGTCGGGCGCATGCGGGAGTCTGTCTGACTGTCTCTCCCTGTTTCCAGCTTCAGAAAAATGAAAAAATAAAATAAAAGTGAGATTGTTGAGGTTTTTTTTTATTCCTGGTTCTTTCACCATCTCTCTGAAGGTAACCTTGGACAATCTGTTCCTCCTGGATCTCTGTTTTCTCAGTTTCTTTGAATCAAGGGAATTGACAGACAGAAAGGAAGTTTTAAATTTTGACAGTCACTATTGATTGGAAGTGATTGCTTAGATCACTGTGTTTAAAAGTAGTCTAAGTGTCCTGTTTTAAGATTGTCACCATATTCAACTCTAATTGCATTATATTGTAATGACTAATTGCAGTGGTTAAAGCACTGTACTTAGAATCAAAGATTTCTGGTCCTACATATCACCTGTGTAACCATTGATATGTTACATGACTTCTCTCAGCCACACTTTTCCCATCTGTAAAATGAGGAAATAACATTATCAACCTTCTAGAGTTGCTGTGAGGAATACATATGATAATTCATTTAAAGCTAGTAGCACAATACCTTACAGTTCCTAAACCCGTAGTATATATGGCAATTATCTGCATTGCCCTCAGTTCACTTACAAGCCCATATAAATATGCATGGGACAAAAGTAGTTATACAGTTGTGAGTACACAAAACACAGTTTATTTTTTAACTATTATTTATTAAGGGTTGCATTATTTTCCATACAAAAAAAGTGTAAACCTACTTTGCCCCATCTGTATATACCAGAATATCTGCCGTGTGCAGATAATTGGGGAGTGGTGCTTTATCAGTTACCATTTCTAGCTCAATTAATTCCTGAGGAGCTTTTCAGATCACAAGTTGTGTTTTTGTGAATACTGAAACAGCACAGATTGAAGTTTAGTCATCTTAGCAGCATGAGTGATACAATTTTTGGTAGATATAAGAAGATGTTAACAGCTTTCTTTGATTGGCTATTTCAGTTCAGCCCAATTCTTTTTTAAACTAGATATGTCTCCTCACTTAAGAAACATTTACACTGATCACAAAAACTAGGAGATATTTTATAGCTTCATATTCATTTTGAAATATCCCCAAATTTTTATGAGCAGTATAGTTAGAACCAGGATATAAAGGACAGGCAATTATGCTGAACTCATACATTAACTTTACACCAAACTTATTTATATCAATTGACTTAAAATTAAACTGATTATATATTTTTATCTGTATAATAAATCTAGCATTTTTGTGGTTTGAGTGCACTTCCAATTCAAATAATTCTAATTCGATCTGTTCTGTAAATTTTGGGAAAATCAACACTCAAGAAATTTTTTGGAATGCCTATGCACTCAGACAGTCATAAGCACCAAATGTTTAAACTCATGTAAGACATGGCTCTGGGAGCTAAAGAGCACAGGATCTGAAAGACAAGTTCTAGTGGAGTTCTTGAGATTTTTCTGCCCTTATTCCAGATATTTAACAGATAAATCCTTTGTCTTCTGTGGTAGGTATACCAGCATCCATCTATATTCAGTTCTCTTTTCTTTCTAGATGCAGGGGACAACTGCATTCTCACTTTTCTCTTGCAGCTAGGTGAGAACATGTGAGTAAGCCTAGCTAATGAAATATGAGTGAAAATCATTATGAATCATTTCCACTCCAAGGCAGTTAGGATTAAGTAAACATCTTCAAGTTTACTTTCTCCCTGACATTGCTTCTCTGGAAGCCTCTGGCAGAAATGGTAGCATTACAAAGTGAACCATCTAATGCAATGTGAATCTACCATACTTAACCTTTATCACTGCCTATTTGTGTGGGACATGTACAGTGAACAAATGTAAGCCATTACTGTGTTAAATCACTGAGATTTTTAACATTGTTACTGCAACATAATGCTGACTATCTTTACCTTTTAATTTCATTTAAAGGCTTCCAACCACAGAGAGAGCATATTCTGACCTATGCATATTAAGTTCCTTCTTTTCATTTAACCAAATATTTGAGGTTAAAAAATATTTAAAACATCATTTATGCAATAAGAGGTACAGGTTAAAACACCAAAAATCTTCAGTCCTATCACTAAATTTATCTTGTCCTACCTATATTTTATATACAACAGTGCTTTTATATAATTGCTCAGTTTATCTGCTAAAGCTTGTAAATATTATAAATTATTTTTGTATATTAATACTAAAGTGGGAACATTTTGTGTCATGATAAATAAATACAATTCTTCAAATCTTTTCCACAGAAAACATGTCATTTTTACTTCATTTTAAAATCCGGAAATACTTGTGTTGATAACAAAGGGCTTGGTTATGAAGAGTTGACTTGAGAGTATAACAGGATGTTACCACACTTCAGAACTCAACCAAATTCAAGGTCATTTTCTCTGTAACATATTGTTACATATGTTAGTATAAGCCAGCAATTTTCAACAGGTATGTCACAAGAATTTTTAAAACATACAATACATGACTATTTAGTTAGCGACATTGACCTTTTTTTTCCTTAGATTGTCAAATTTAAAAAATAAAAACAGCCAACATAACAATAGCTGCGCAGTGTGAATGAATCAACCTATATTTTTTGTTTAAATTGACAAAAATATATTTTTAGTGTGCAGCAGAATTTTAGTAATTAGCTTATGTCTGTTATGAAATAAAAAAGGTTGAAATCATTTGTATAAGTCATTGAAATTAATTTCCCAGTTTTATTAAAATAATACTACTCTCATAATTCGAAAATTCTTTAGTATTTAAATTTTTGACAACCATTTTGTAGAAGAAGAGACATAAATGTAATTTGTAAATGCTAGAGAAAGAGATATCCACCATTTTCATATACTAATAAAAGATGTGATAAGTTTTAAAATACATTTAAAGTTCATGTTGATTTTGCATGTTTTTAAAATTGAACAAAGATCTAAATGAAACTAGTGATTTTTATGTTTATTATTATTTATTTTATGTACCAGCAGGTGATATATCAACATAAAATCAAACTCTAGGTGGAAATGGAAACATTCAGTAAATCACTTGTGTAATTTGCTCCTCCACACCACCACATGACTAATCAGAGATATCTGTGTAATTGGTAACATTCTAAACTTTCATATTCAACTCATAAATCTTAAAACCTAGTTGTATATGCATGACAGAAAACTTGAAAACAATCCACACTCAAGCTCATAACTATTAAAGTGCTTATTACCTTGCTTCAGAATAATATTTATGAATACAAGTCTCTCTTTATAAAGATTAAATAAGTTCCCTGAGCTTTTTCCAGTATCTGTTTCTACCTACAGTACATCCCCACCTCACCAAATGCATTTTCTGCCTTGCATCCAGTAATCTCCAACATTTAATTGTCCTCTATTAACAACAGGCATAATGTTCAAGTGCTTAATCACACCATTCAAGTTTCTATAGAACTTTGTCTAGGGCTATCTCTCCAGACTCCACTATTCTGCCCCCACCCAAACACACTATATGAGGTGGTCTACAACTTTACCATATGAGATTTGGCTTGATGTCATCTCTCAAAGAAGACTTTTATAACTCTTTAAGTAAGATTGGATGTCCCTCTTTGGTGCCTATTTAGCACCCAACACTCATTCCCTTCACAGCATTTATTTTAGTGCATAACAATTATCTATTTCCTTGTCTATTTTCTCTATAAAGACTGGCAGCTATTTCACAATAGGGAATGTTGCTTCTTCTCTGTGTCTTCACAGTTCCTAGCAATGATCTTGCTTGTGAAAGTATGAATAGGTGAAATAAAATTGTACTTTGCTTAACTTTTGGTAATTGTAGACTGAAGACACACAGCCACAATGTGCTGTAGCCAGATCACACTAGCATATGAGGATCAATTGTGTATACATAATTCAAACTTTACATACAATTGGCTTTGCTAGCTGAAAATGCCACAGAAATGAGTAAATAGTACAAACCATATGGTTTTTTTTTGTTTGTTTATTTTTCCAGGGAACTGGTTGTTTCCCCTTATTATCACATCACTGGAAAATATTGTACTGACTTTGGTAAGAGGCAAATCATTCAAAAATATGAACTCAAGAGACTGAGATAGCTCATATACATCAGGATTTAAAAAACCAAAATAACTATTTTGTCATTTAAAAGATAATGCTTTCCCTCTCACATCTTAATGACTGGCTTGAGAATAATTTATAGTTTTCTTCAGCACTGATTACCTGAGTAAGTGATGATTCTATGAATAGTCACTATGATAATTTTGTAAATTTTATCATAATAATTGTATCAGATTAGCTGCGCAGAAATTTCATAAATATTGGTGTATATTTTGGTGAGTGGTGGTAGTTAGAAAAAATTAGAAAATTCATGTATTTAGTCCTAACAAAAAAATGTCAGTTCATACCCAACCAGCTATGTCTGAAATATCCTCCAAAGAAATTTCAAGTAAATAAGCTTCCTAGATAGTAATTTCTATAGATCTTAAAGTACCTTTCCCTCCCAGTTGTGTTGTTATGAAAAAACCAGATGGTAACTGTTTTATAAAGAATTTTGGTGGAAATCATTATCTCCCTATCATTTTCATGGCATGTAAATATACTCAAAAAGGGATTCTGGTAAAATACATGATTTCAAACTCTGAAGTATATAAGAAAGTCTTACAGAATCTTAACAGCCAAACATTTGCAATGCTGTAGAGTAGTTTAGTTGTTTCCAAACATCATTTGTGCTGGCCTGCCTAGATGCATTAGAATTACTTGGGGTGCTACTTAACCCATTTCTGTTACCCATAAAAAGGGTTTATGGTAAGCCTTCAGGAATCTCTGTTTTAACAAGTTCACTAGATAATTTTACTATATTGATTAAAGGTACTGATAATAGCTTTTTTTTTCTTTCCAAGTCTCCTCTTGCAAACATTTGTTTTGGTTTGCAAGTTTGTCTTTTACATATGCTCTCAGATATGAGTAATGACTATGAAGCGAAGCCAGATTTTATCCATAACATCAACAAAAGGACAAAAAAGTGTCCAATATAGAATATAAATTATTGTATTTACACATGAAAAATGAGTGAAGACATGGAAGCAATCATCTCAATAGTTTAGCCTCCTTTCCTTTTGAAATATTCTCTCTACTGACCTGTACACATAAATGAAGGACATGAGCTTTAATTATTAATTTTTATAGACAATTTTCTCAATTTTTAAAATATTTTTAGATTTAAAATAAAATCAGAGGCATGAGATTTCTGTGACTCTTCCTCTATGGAAATGACTTAAAAGTCAGTTGCAAATAAAATTGTTGCCATAGTGACAATTTGGTCTCTCAAAAGTATGTGTATGGCCCTGGTCAGTTGGCTAAGTGAATAGAGCATTAACCTGGCATGCAGACATTTGAGGTTTGATTCTGAGTCAGGGTGCACATGAGAAGCGACCACCTGCTTCTCTTTCCCTCCCTACCCCTTTCTCTCTCTCTTCCCCTTTCACAGTTAGTGTTTTATTGGTTTGAGCCTCAGCAACAGGCACTGAGAATAGCTTGGTTGGTCCAAACCTCAGGCTCAGGCAATGAGGATAGCTTGGATGATTCAAACATTGACCCCAGACAGGGGTTGCTTGGTAGATCCTAGTCAGGGAACATGAGGAAGACAGTCCTTATATCTTCTCCTTTCACTTAAAAAATGTGGCCCCAGTTGATTGGCTCAGTGGAAGAGCATCAACCTGGTGTGTGCATGTCCTGAGTTCAATTCCTGGTTAAAGGACACGGGAGGAGCAACCATCTGCTTCTCCACCCCTCCCCCTCCCTCTTCTCTCTCTTCTCCTCTTGAAGCCATGGCTTAATTTGTTTGAGTGCATTGATCCTGGGCTCTAAGGATGGATCAGCGGAACCTCTGCCTCAGGTGCTAAAAATAGCTCGGTTGTGAGCATAGCCCCCAATGCGAAGAGCATTAGCCCCAGATTGGGTTGTTGGGTGGATCCCGGTTGGCCGCATGGAGGAGTCTGTCTCTATCTCCCATCCTTGTCACTTCAAAAAAGAAAAAAAAATGTGTGTGACTAAAGCAAATGGGTCTTCTTTGTGTGTGTGTGTGTGTGTGTGTGTGTGTATTATATAACTGAATATGTCTCTTTGCTTTTTTTGAGCAAAGATTTTACTTACCTCAGTTGAGTCTGCTTTTTCATTCACTTCAAGGACTACATGTAGACTTCAAAAGCAAGAGATGGGCTGCAATAGAGCTATGAGTCAATCTTCTGCTTTACTACAGAATGTATCATCCTCTTAGAACATATACATTTGTAACAGAAACACAGGAAATTTTCCTTAGTGCCCATGAGTACACAATCATATTTTTTTCTATTTGGTTATACATCTTCTTTGATAGGAAACTCAGAGGTTTCTATGTTCTATAATCATAGATTTTTTAGGCTACCTTTTTATTGAATACCTCTAAATGTCATTAAAATCACATGCAATTTTCATTATAATTCATAAAACATTTAAAAATTTATTTGAAATCTTTAGTAACGTTTTTTCTGAAAATAAAAATATTAATGTTTAAAATCATGGGCAATGATTTTTAAATACAAGAATTACTTTGACTGTGAGTTTTTTGGGGGAGGAAGTTGTATCTGAATCATTGACTTTATCACCTTTGTTCTAATATCTTGTGCAGAGTCACTCATTTAATTAGTTTTTTAAAACACTCATCATACAACATGGCTATAACTATGTTGCTGATGGCTTTGCTGGAATTATAATAAAGATTATTTATAATATCTGATACAAGCTTTATTTCTAATTGTCACCATTAATTTGAATTAAAATTGTATGTTAATGGGTTTCCTGTCATTTAGCAAAATGAAAACATTTTTTATTGATAATGAACATGATGTGGGATGATAAGGACAAAGTTGTTTACATTATTTTAACAAAAGACTAAAATAATCAGAATATTACAAATATTTTGGAATTTCAAATAAGACATATAAATTAGACATTAGTCAAATAAATAATTACACTACAGTAAAGTGGGAAAGTTTTATTGCAAAACTGAAGAGACGAGTTTTGATTTAGGTTCAGCTACTATCAAGCTGCATGATCTTGAAAAATAATACAATTTCTCTGGGAATCAGTTTTTTTGGCCACAGTTTAAGGATATTGAATTGGATGGTTCTTAAAGTATTACAAAACAGTAATGATTATAATGAAGAAAAGTAAAATTTCTGAAAATTAGTTATAATTGTTAGAAATCATTTCAGTATGTTAATTATAGGCCACAAAGGGCTGAAAACATGAGAGCAAATGGTTTCAAAGATTTTTATTCAGAAACAAGTTGGAAATAGTTGTATGTGGCACTATAGAGTTAGTTATATTCTAACATTACAGTTAATAATGCTATTAGAAAAAAAGCAAACATATTTAGAGAGAAGATCCATAGCCTGAGAAGGCGGTGGAGCAGTGGATAGAGCATCAGACTGGGATGTGAAGGACCCAGGTTCGAGACCCTGAGGTCACCAGTTTGAGCATGGACTTATCTGGTTTGAGCAAAATTCACCAGCTTGGACCCAAGGTCGCTGACTTGAGCAAGGGGTTACTTGGTCTGCTGTAGCCTCACGGTCAAAGCACATATGAGAAAGCAATCAATGAACAACTAAGGTACCACAACAAAAAACTGATGATTGATGCTTCTCATCTCTCTCCATTCCAGTCTGTCTGTCCCTACCTATACCTCTCTCTGACTCTCGCTCTGTCTCTGGAAAAAAAAAAAAAAAGATATCCAAGCAATCCAGGTGCCCATCAACAGAAAAGTGGATAAAAATGTAAAAATGTTGTGGCACATACATACAAGAGAATATTACTTGGCCATAAAAAATTAAATCTTACCATTTGTGACAGCATGGATGGCCCTAAACAGTATTATACTAAGTCACATAAATCAGTCAGAAAAAGAAAAAGAAATACCTTATGATTTCACTTATATGTGTAATCTAAAGAACAAAATAAACAAAATAAAAACACACTCATAGATATAGAGAACAGATTGATTGTTTCCAGATGGGAAGGGGTGTTCAGACACTAGGTGAAAAAGGTTAAGGGATTAATAATTACAAATTGGGAGTTTCAAAATAGTCATGGAAATGTAAAGTACAACATAAGAAATATAGTCAATAATACTGTGATAAATATGTATGGTGCCAGGTGGGTACTGGAAATATCAGAGAGAACACTTTGTAAAGTATAAAATTGTCTAAGCATTATGCTGTGCACTTGAAACATATACAATATAATATTAAATGTAAACTGCAATTGAAAAGTAAAATTAGCCCTGGCCGGTTGGCTCAGTGGTAGAGCATCGGCCTGGCGTACAGAAGACCCGGGTTCGATTCCTGGCCAGGGCACACAGGAGAGGCGCCCATCTGCTTCTCCACCCCTCCCCCTCTCCTTCCTCTCTGTCTCTCTCTTCCCCTCCCGCAGCCAAGGCTCCATTGGAGCAAAGATAACCCGGGCACTGGGATGGCTCCTTGGCCTCTGCCCCAGGCGCTAGAGTGGCTCTGGTCACAACAGAGCGACGCCCCGGAGGGGCAGAGCATTGACCCCTGGTGGGCAGAGCGTAGTCCCCTAGTGGGCGTGCCAGGTGAATCCTGGTTGGGCACATGCGGGAGTCTGTCTGACTGTCTCTCCCCGTTTCCAGCTTCAGAAAAATACACACACACACACACACAAAAAAAAAAGCAAAGTAAAATTAAAAAATCACTGGCCAGCCCTGGACAGTTAGGTTGGTTAAAGCATCATCCCAGTACACAAAAGTTGCCAGTTTGATCTCCAGTGAGGGCAAATACAGAAACAGATTAATGTTTCTGTCTGTCTCTCCCTTTCTCTCTCTTTGAAATCAATCAATAAAAATATTTTTAAAAATTACTAGTTAGGTTATATACCCTCAGAGATCTTTTTGATTATAAGATACACTCTTATTTTAGAACACAAAGAATTGTAAATCTTTGCAATACAGTGATTGGTCTATGAGTCCTTTTTCCCTTTTCTTCAGTTTATTGGTTCTAATCACTTCCTTTATTGTATTATACAGCCCATAAAAATTAGGGGATATTTAAAAATGACTACGAAGTGATAAAAAAAAGGCACTTGATTTTTTTTTATTAAAGAAGAACATCAGAAAAGCAAAGAACAAGTAAAAAATCTGTTTTATTATGCAAATGAGATGCAAAACCAACTTTTATTTTATTGGTGAAAATGCACTGTACACAGGGCTGAAAGTACTGGAATATCTGCAAGTGCCCTGATTCCCTAATTTTTGTGAACAGTGTATTTTTGGTGGAATAAGAATCATCACTTACCCTTTGGACATGGTTATTCACCAATCCATCTTAGTCTAAACATTTATCTTTGAACCATGTCTTTTAACTTTTATATTATGTTCATGACCTTTTTTATATTTTCTCTTTCATACCATATAGTAAATTCAGATTGAAAATCTGGATTTGCTATTAAATTGATCTTGGGACATGATTTTCTTATGATCCTCAGTTTTCTCATCTATAAAATTCTGTTTAACTCCAGAGTTTGATGGAGTATATTTGTTTCTTCTCATGTAGTACATCACCTGTATGCTTGGTTCACTGTATTTATAATTCTGCAATTCTTTTGGGTATTTAGTGTAATTTATTCATGAGCTATATCCCAAATTAAGTATAGTATTCCAAGTAAGAAAAATTTACAAAATCCAAGTATTCATATCAAACATTATTTAATTATTTATTGATTCAAAACATAGTAAGACCCAACTAAATGCCATTAAGGTAAATAGCTTCAAGTACAATAAAGGAACAAACAAGAAGATGTAAAATTATAGTAGAGTGTGACAAGGAATCCAAAACTAAAAAACAGATATTGTGGTGGGAGGACAGAAAATGAGTAAAAATTGGGAAGTTTTGTTTTTTTTTTTTAAAGTGAGAGGAGAGGAAATAGATAGACAGATTGCTGCATGTGTCCTGACCGGGATCCACCCAGCAATTCTCATCTGGGGTTGATTTTCAAATCAGTTGAGGTATTTTAAGCCCCTCAATCCAATGCTTGGATCAACTGAGCTATCCTCAATACCCAGGGCTGATGCTCAAACCAATCAAGCCACTGGCAGCAATAGGGGGAGGAAGAAAAGGAAGAGAAGCAGATGGTCACTTCTCATGTGTGCCCTGACTGGCAATCAAAGCCAGGATGTCTGCAGGCCAGGCCAATGCTCTACCCACTGAGTCAACTGGCCAGGGTCAAGAGGTTTTCTAATTAGATAAAATATAGAAAATATTTTTTAAAAAGAATATACCACTTGTTTATAAATTTCTGTTTTAAAAATTCATAGCCAAAGTGGTAGAGGTGTGCCAAATATATGTGCTAATGTGGATATTCAGCAGGCTCACTGGAATCAATAAATCATACTTTTGAAAGCATTAGCAATAAACAAATCAGAATGCTCTAATGAGAAGCAGTGACAAGAAGAGAAAAAGAGTGTATGGCTGCATTATTACCGACCCGCACTGAACATCAATTTTGAGAGGCATATTGAGGATGCTTTCATTAAAACCACAAAAGGAATCATGCATTATGTTTGCTGCATTTCAGTATAATACTTCTTTGTATGATTAATTATTGCTGTCAACTTCAATTATGAAAATATGAAAAGAAAATATAGGGTGCCTTTAGAGGACTGTGAGACAATTTTTACAGATCTTTACCCAGCTCATTTTGAATAACTGATAAACAAATACACTTATCTGTTTAAGAAAAGGAAAAAAATGAGAACTGAATATTTTAACAATGTCTACAAAAAAGAGAGTGGAATGCAACTCTGAGATAATTATTTAATAATATCTGGAAGTGGAAACTTTAGAAAAGTATAAGGAACTTGAGTCTGAGTCACCTGGCTGAGTTGTCTACAATAATAACACTGCTTAAGCAAATACCTCTCAGTTTTACTTTCCAGTTAATTTCATAATCTAAAAATATAACTACTACTAGGACCTCATGAGAAAAGTCATATGCACTGTTAAAATGATTATCTAGATGATTTCAGGCCATAACCTCTATCTAAGACATCTTTCTAATTAAAAAAATAGTTATGTAGAAAATTAAATTGACATTGATCAATAAGAGTACATAGGTTTCAGTTAAACATTTCTACAGCATGTGAACTGTTGATTATATTGTATACTCATCATCTAAAGTCAAATCATTCTCCATCACTGCATATTTGTCCCTCTTTACACTCTTCTCCACATCAATCCCCCACATCACCCTCTGCCTTGTACCCATTTTACTATTATATATGTTCATGAGTCTCAATTTTATATCCCCTCGATGTGTGAAATTGTACAGTTCTTAGCTTTTTCAGATTTACTAATTTTACTTAGTATAATGTTAGAAGGTCCATCCATTTTGGTGTAAATGATACTGTATCATCATTTCTTATGTCTGAGTACTATTCCATTATATATATGTATCACATTTTCTTCTTTTTTTTGACAGAGACAGAGAGAAGGACACATAGGGACAGAAAGACAGGAAGGGAAAGAGATGAGAATCATCAGTTCTTCCTTGTGGCACCTTAGTTGTTCTATGACTGCTTTCTCATATATGCCTTGATGGGGGCTACAACAGAGCAAGTGACCCCTTGCTCAAGCTAGTGACCTTGGGCTCAAGCCAGCAACCTTGGACTTACAGCCAGAGACCTTTGGGCTAAAGCCAGCAACCATGGGGTCATATCTATGATTCCATGATCAAGCCAGCAACCCCACGCTCAAGCTGATGACCTTGGGATTTTGAATTTGGGTCCACTGTGTGCCAGCCCAATGCCTTATCCACTTATCAGGCATACCACATCTTCTGCTTCTTTTTTTTTTTAATTTACCACATCTTCTTAATACAACCTCTTATTGGGGAACACTTTTGTTGTATTCATTACTAGGCCACTGTGAATAATGTTGAGATGAACGTGGGGGTCCACATGTCTTTTAGTACCAATATTTTTTAGTTTTTGTGATAGATACCTAGTAGAAGGATTGCCAGGTCATAGGGCAATTCTATTCTTAATATTTTGAGAAAACACCAAATTTCTTTTATAATGATTGTACTAATTTGCATTCCCACTAGCAGTGAATGAGGGATCCCTTTTCTCCACATTCTCTCCAACACTTGTTATTACTAGTCTTGTTGATCATAGCCAATCTAACAGATGTGAGGTAATATTGTTGTAATGTACTGCAATCCATGGGTTACATAGAGAAACCAGGCAGGTTACAGAAGAAATTTGAGGAGGAGTTTATTAATTAGCCGGCTAGTTACATGGGGCACAATCCCAAATCATGTAGGCTTTCTTACCATTCTAGACCTTCTTTTATACAAAATCAAGTACTGGTTGGGGTGGGTAAGGAGGGAGCATGATACCAAGGGGAGTGGTCTCATGATCGCTTTGTCTAGAGCAGCGGTTCTCAACCTGTGGGTTGCGACCCCAGCGGGGTTGCCTAAAGCCATCGGAAAATACATAATGCATATCAGGTATTTACATTCTGAATCATAACTGTAGCAAAATTACAGTTATGAAGTAGCCACCAAAATTATTTTTTGGTTTGGGGTCACTACAACATGAGGAACTGTATTGTGGGATCACGGCATTAGAAAGGTTGAGAACCACTGGTCTAGAGGTATACCTCACTTTCAGGATTCCAAGAGGGGAGGAAGAGTTAGAATCAGTGTAGGAATTTTTAATTAAGATATGTATACATTGTCTTCTAAAGGATCTTAAGGAAGGGGAAGAGGGAGTTTCCAGATAAGTTTTATCTTTCCAGAGAACTATGATTAGTTACTAACTTTTGCCCCTGTAATCTCTTTCTCTGGGTTCTTTTCTTTTCAGAGAGAAGGGGTAAGGGGACCTGACTCTTCCTTTTAAAATACTAATGTTAACAATTTTTCCAATTCCTTAGCACCTTATCACATTCCCCACTGGTTTTACATCCTGAGTCAAATCCTTGACTCATTTTAACGAGGTGCATGAGGCTGTTGAGTAGGCAGGGGCCTAAAGTTAAGGCTAGTATTAGTGATCTGCAGATCCTGTAAGTAGGAACATCAGCCTATATCATGCAACACAAAGGGTGATGCCTTTTGTTCTTATTTAACAGGTAGACTTGATGTTTTCATTAACAGTAATACAGTCTACTGAAGAAACAAATGTTACTGATTAATTTCTTACAACCTGTACAAACCTTCTGAAACTTATATAAACCCTTAATTTTTATAAACTTTCTTAACTATTCAGAAATAACTGGCTTTCATAACTACTTACTTTCTTCCTTTTTCTTTTAAAAGTATTTCTATACCTTATACCTTTTATTATCAAAACCATACAATTACTTTCTAGTCAGAACTCTTAATTTTAAAAATCTTAAGCGTTAGTGACATCCAAGCTGGCAATAAGTAATTTTTTCTTTAAAGTCTACTTTCTTTTAAAGATGTCCTCCTTCTAAGTAGCTAGTATTTATAGGTTAAGTATAAGCACATATATATTTTTCATTTACCTTGTAGCTTCCTTCTAGCAAAGGGACTTATATCTCCCTTCTGTATGATCATAGAAGTACATGCATCAACCCTTAAGACAACTTGTTCTGGCTTTCCTTTGACCCTAGTTTGTGCCATGGTTGGACCATCATTCCATCCCCAAACCCCTCTTCTCTTTGTTACCTTAACATCAAACACTACCTTATAGGAGGGTCTGTGGGGTTACAGCAGATATAAGGTTGGTCATCTCCTGGGTCACATACTGAATATTGAGTCTGATTATAGGTACAGGTCCCTTTCTGAGTTCCTTTGCACTCATAGATGCTATAGAAAAGCAAGGTGGTGGAGACCTTTTGCAAAGCCTTCCTTAGTGATATGAATACACAGATCACAGTCCTCTGCCCTAGTTTTCTTCCCTCCCCAGAGTCTAATTAAAAAGAGCTCCACTATGATACTCTTCAAACTTCTGCCACGTGTGGACAAGCCAGTCCTCAGTTTGTGGCTGGAGCAGGGCATGCTGTCCTCAGGGTCAACTTACAAGGGTTGGCAGGGTCAGGTTCTACTGTTCATGCGGGCATCTCTGCTGGGTGGTCCATGGGTAGTATGCAGTTTTTCCAGTGGTCACTTGTATTGGAGTTTTTTGAGTGGTGATGGGCCCTAGAGGCTTAGTTAAGACCAAATGTGTTGCTCTTGTGTAGGGGTCGGGAACCTTTTTGGCTGAGAGAACCATAAATGCTACATATTTTAAAATGTAATTCCATGAGAGCCATACAATAACCAATGTATGTTACACATTATCTGACAAAAATTTGGTGTTGTCCCAGAGGACAGCTGTGATTGGCTCCAACCACCCGCAACCATGAACATGAGCAGTAGGAAATGAATGAATTGTAATACATGAGAATGTTTTATATTTTTAACGTTATTATTTTTTTCTTTTTAAATTAATTTTAATGGAGTTATTATTTCTTTTATTAAAGATTTGTCTGCGAGCCAGATGCAGCCATCAAAAGAGCCACATCTGGCTTAGAAGCCATAGGTTCCTGATCCATGCTCTAGTGTCTATTAGAAAGTCCACAGGTTTTTCCTTTTATTTCTGCTGTTACTATAAGCTCCCAGGGGTTCAATGAAAAGGAGCCTTGGCCTCATCAGTCTTCAAGGTTCAGGACTTTAGAGATTGCCTTGGCTGCTTTTAATTTGGGACATTTACTTTTCCAATACCCTTCCTCCTTGCAATAATCACACTGATTCTTTACTAGCAGAGTCCTAGTCCCTCTTCTCGAATCTCTTCCTTCATTCCCCTCTTTCTTTATTTCACTCCCTTGGGGGCCCCTTGTCCTTAGAAGAGTTTACCTCTTGCCTGACCAGGCAGTGGCACAGTGGATAGAGCATTGAACTGGGATGCGGAAGACCCAGGTTCGAGACCCTGAGGTCGCCAGCTTGAGCGCAGGCTCATCTGGTTTGAGCAAAACTCACCAGCTTGGACTCAAGCTCACTGGCTTGATCAAGGGGTTACTTGGTCTGCTGTAGTCCCATGATCAAGGCGCATATCATGAAGCAATCACTGAACCACTACGTGTAGCAACAAAAAGCTAATGATCGATGCTTCTCATCTCCCTCCATTCCTGTCTGTCTGTCCCTATGTATCCCTCTCTCTTTATCTGAAAAAAAAAAAAGAAGAGTTCACCTCTTGGAGTGCTGCTACTACTACTTTAGCTATCCTTTTATCCTGTTTTCCCTCAATTATTAAAGACTTTCTAAGCTATTGAAATGAACTGGGACTTACTCATACCATCAAACCCTTCTAGCTTTTGAAGTTTCTTTTTAATATCTGGGGCTGACTGCATCACGAAAGCCAAATTAATAGCCACACTGTTTTTGGTAGCATCTGGGTCTATGGGGGTATACACCCAGTATGCTTCACAAAGGTGTTCAAGAAATGTGGCAGGGGATTCCTGCAGATCCTGGGTAATTTTAGAAACCTTCAAGAGGTTGATGGGCTTTGGGGTCACAGCTTATAGTCCCAATTAAAGATACTGGTGAAAAGCATCCAATGAGGCTTTCCCCTTCTGGGAGCTGTGACTCCACTGAGGTCTAGTGGAGGAAAAAACTGCCTCGATGTGGTTCCTATTCACCTTCAGTGATCCCCTTCCTGGCCCTAGGACTGCCTTTTTACCTTCCTGCCTAATTCTGTCCCTCTCTTATGGAGTGAAAAGGGTATTTAAATGTTGTTGGCAGTCTTCCCAGGTAGGTTTATGAGTTTGTAGGACAGTTTCTATTAGAGCTATTAGAGCCTGAGGCTTCTCCGAGAATGGAGGATTTTGGCCTTTCTAATTATACAGTTCTCAAAAAGGGAGCTTCCCTGAGTGGCAAGATAGGATCTCTTTTCTGCCCATACTCAGATCCACTCCAGGTGTGGGGAGGGGATTTAATAATGGAAGTTATAGCCTCCTCTTGTTGCTGCTGTGTAGGCTCAAGGGCTTTAGCTTGGGGATTATAAGAGTTTGGCAACTCAGTTTCCTCAGGAGGCTCTGTAAGACAGAGGGTCTTGGGGCTTCCCTTATATTCCTCTTCTGTTCTAGACTCAAATCTGGCCTGACTAGGAAGACGTGGCACCCTCTCTGTATTGAGCATGCTTTCAGCCATTATGGCAGGCACATTGTTAAATTAAGCCATAGATAAATGTAGGGGAACTGGACAGGGTAGCCCATATTCCCAGTCACAATATTTCAGACTGCCCTAAGCATCTGGGGATTAAAAGTCCAAGTCTCTGGTCATCCAACTCTGAAGGTGGGCTGTTCTGATTCAGAGTGTGTGAAGTCTTCCTTTTGACCATTTAATTCTGTACTCATGATTGTCTCCATAAGCTTCTTGAAAGTGCCTTAGGAGACAACCTAAGGGAGTCTTTTGTGTACTGGGCCCTCCATTTATATTTAATGTCTTGGGCACTGATCTACAAAATTGAAACTGTCTGGAAGAATGCAAAAATCAGCTCACCAATAAAAAGGCAAGAAAAATAAGAGATAATAACTAGCACACAGAATAAAGTATGTTTGACTATAGAGGTGCCAATTATCACACAAGAGCAGAGTCAGGAGCCATCAAAAAAGGACAATTTCTTCTGGGGAGAAGTCAGACAGAGTACCCTGAAGCCAGAGGTCTTAGATTCAAGAAAAGAAATCTAGTGGGTTTGGGAAAGAGGACCATACCATGAAATGTCATGAGAAATTTCTTGGACAAAAGAAGAGAATCTACAGTACAAACAATTCACCATTGAAGAATTTTTTAATACTTCTATAAATTTTGTTAGTTTTATAATTTACAGCCTTTAGAATGGTTTTCTCAGAGTTGCCTTTTCAGAGGTGACAACCATCTGCTGATTCTACCTTGGGATATTCACTCTATATAGTATAGGCTGGTCAGTACAAATCCCTGACTAGGTCGAACCCGGAGATGGAAGAGGTTTCCCTCAGCTTCTGGTGGACAGCCACTAAACCATATGAAGTTTACAAATTTCCCTTCACTTTTGCCCTATGTTTTTTTTAAGTCAGAAATTTCCAATTGAAATCACACCAGAGATTTTTCTGACAAACAAAGAGAACTTACAAAACAGACAATTTACTATTTACATTTACATTTGACTTTTAGGCACATAGTTCAATGGAAAAATGAAGGGGATGCCTGGTAAGGGGCCTCTCAGGTGCTCACCTGGCCATGTCCCTCATGGGAGCTTAGGTGCCTCTTAGCAATTGATGGGTCGGTACAAAGCCCCAACTAGAATCAGAGAGTGTCTGATATACCCTAAGCCGTATGAGAATTCACCACAAAAAACACAGGTTGGAGCCCACTCGGACTCTGTAGTTATTCACCATGGAGCCACAAACTGGAAACTCAGGTGCAGGCACCAGAGAGCCCCATTTGCACACCAATCACTCAGGGGTTTTCAGACAAAAACAATAAAAGAAAAGAATAAGGTCTCGACATGAACAGATGAACAGACAGCACAAAGGTGTCCCAGGAAGCCTGAGACAGGACTTAATTTAGTCCCTACTATTTGCTTTCCCCAAGAGCTCAAACAAATGTGTCCTGGGTGCCCGAGGCAGGATGTAATTCTCCACCCATTTCTTTGCTTTGGAGAGTCTATTGTGTGAGTTTTGGTAGTGTCTGACCCTCTACCACAATAGTTTCAAATTGACTAGTCCAATAAATCTCAAAATCCAGCAAAGTAAAAGATTTACTTTACTTTTCTTACCTCCAAGGGTCAATCTTTACTCCTTGATTTTGCCGAATCTTGGGGTGGGGGGGGTGTCTACTGAGCAGCTGTCCAAGACCCGTAGGATAACTGGAGGCCTGGAACATCTCAGGGGGTGCCCCTCCTAGAGATCCAGTGGGATCAGGCAACCTTCTGGAGAGGCCATCCAGTCCCAGTGTCTCAATCCGGTGACACAGAACACCGGAATCCTGGATGAGCCCCCAAATGTTCTAAAGTAGCTCAATCCATTGTGCTTTGCATGCATAGATTGGGCTACTTTAGAACAATATCTCATTGTGTTTTAATTTGCGTTTCTCAAATAGCTAGTGAAGATGAAAATCTTTTCATATATCTGTTAGTCATTTGTATGTCCTCATGAGAAAAGTGTGTTCATATCTACTCTCCATTTTTTATTTGAATTGTATGCTTGTTTGTTACTGAGCTTTGTGAGTTCTTTATATATTTTGTATATTAATGCCTTATAAGAGCTTTTGTTTTCAAATATCCTCTTCCATTTAGAAGACTGCCTATTTGTTTTGTGTTCAGTTTATTTTATTTCTGTGTAGAAACCTTTTAGTTTGATATAGTCCTATTCACTTAATTTTGCCTTTACTTCCTTTGCCTTTGGGGTCAAATTCATAAATTGTTCTATATGCCCCAAATCCAGGAGTTTAGTGCCTATATTTTCTTCTATTTAATTTATTGTTTTATATCTTTTATTTAGGTCTTTGATTCATTTTGAATTAATTTTCTTCAAGGGGATAACTGTAGTCAAGCTTTATTCCTTTGCATGTGACATTCCAATTTTCCCAGAATCATTTACTGAAGAGGCTTCCTTTTCTCAATGGTGTGCTTTTTTCTGCTTTGTTGAAGATGATTTGTCTATATGCATGTAGTTTTATTTCTGGGTACTTAATTCTGTTTTGTTGGTCTGTATGTCTGTTTTTCTTACAGTACCATGATGTTTTGATGTATGGAATCACCCATCTAATCTTGGACTCACTATGACTTGAATTAGTGAACTTTAGTTAAAAAGCCCTTAAAGTGAATGTTGATGTAGGTTACTTGAATTCAAATACCAAGAAACTGTGTGAGTAAATGACTTTTGTGCACACACAAAGAAATGCATATGAACAAGCTTTAAAAAATTTGCCTAGAGGTTTAGAGATTGCCCCTTCCTTTGTGCCTGTTAATTAGCAAAAGAACAAAAATGTACTGACTGAAACTAGACCTTTTTCCATGTCAGCAAGAAGTCCATTAGTCATTCTTTTCTCTTATCACCTGAACTACCTCCTCTCTAATCCTGTTACCTTTGTTCTTGTAAAATAGTTTCTGCCTCTGCTCAATAAAAGCTGCATAAGAAGTGGACTCAGGAGGTGTATTTTTCTTGATGGATTCTTCCTCTTCTTGACAAGTTTTGTGTCTTGAGCAGTTCTTTCATGTGACACTGGTAGTTCCTAGCCAGTTGGTGGACTACATTTTGATAATTGTGGCACTATAATATAATTTGAAGTCAGGTAGTATTAAGATGACCAACTTTTTACAATGAAAAGGAGGACAAAAATAAATTGAAGAAAACAATATCATAAATAAAAGAAACATTTTATTTATTGCAATAATAATACACTATAATATGATAAATGCATAATGAAAATATTTGTAATATCTTATATTGTTAATTTTAAATAATAATTGTAAGAAAAAGTATTTATGTAGTGTTGGGCAGATAAAATATATTATGCTCACTTTGTTAAAGATGATGCTGCCCACGTGGAGGCCGTTGCCCAGGTGATATTAATGTGTGTTGGGGACGGGCTGTGGGCAAGCAGAATCCTTGTAGCCTGGGGCTTGGTTTTAGGACTAAGCCTTTCCCACCCTTTTTGATGTGGGGTGGTACAATCCCATCATGCCCCAGAAAAGTGACTTTGTATTTGAGACTTTCCTATTTTGTATATTGGATTAAAGGTTTGGATTTCTACACTATAAAATGGGGACAGAACGGGAGCTTGCTCTCTTGGTTCCTGGGATTAGCGTTAGAGAGCAGAGCAGAGAAAGGCCATGTGGAGGAGGCCAGGAAAAGCAGCCAAGATGGCGGAGTGTTGAGTGAGAAGCCAGTTAGTGCAGATTTTGTGCAGGGAGAAGGAAGGAGATAGGGAACAGACGTGAATAAAGTCTGGTGAGCTAGAAACCTTTGATTCTAGGAAACTCGGATAAGTCAATAGCTTTGTGAGCACTGAATGTGAGTGGGTTTTGAAGCCCAGTGTGTGTTTTTTACTTGCCCGCCGGGTGCAAGCTAGGATTAAAGATAATGGCCTATCAGTTTTTGGCTCGTTGTTTCTTTACCGACTGTTCGAATCCAATGTGAACCTGCATGAGCCAGGCGGCTGTGATGGTGGCCCTGGCTATGGCCACTGGCTTTACATGTAGATAATATTATTTCCATTGAAGGAATCTTTTTTATTAATGTATCATCTTGTAACAATAGATTGGAAATATCTGAACAAGAAATATTCTTCATATTAAATTTTATATGAATTGTGCTTACCTATGATTGAATATTCACTGAGAAAGAAATAGTTGTGAGTCTAGAATGTCATATGTGCCATGTCATGTTTCAGTAAGAAGTACACAAAGTACACAAAGCCATTTGCATGCTAGGTATATCACACGCTATCTTAAGGTCTCCTGTGTGGAGCTCGTGTGTCTCATAATTGCATCTCACCGCACTGTACTGATCCTTGACAGATCGTCATGTCAAATACAAATACATCATGTCACATGCAATTGATTGACTCCACATCAATCGAATATGGACATTTACAGAATAGTCTTCCAATATCAAAAAGGAGGACATGTAGGAGGACATTTTTCCAGGGAGGGCAAAACTTACAAAAGGACTGTCTTCTAAAGGAGGATTGGTCACCTTAGTAGTATGATACCTCTGGCTTGATTTTTTTGTCCTTGGCATTGCTTTGGCTATTTGGGATTTTTTATGGTTACTTATAAAAACTGGTGATTCTTTGTTCTATTTCTTTAAAAATAACATTGGCATCTAAATTAGATTGCATTAAATTTGTAGATTGCTTTGGGTAATATGGTCATTTAAATTATGTTGATTCTTCCAATCTATGAACATGGAATATTTTTTCCATTTCATTGTGGGTTTTTCATTTTCTTTCAACAACGTTTTGTAATTTTCAATATATAGGTCCTTCACATCCTTTGTTAAGTTTATTTCTAGGTATTTTTGTTGTGTTGTTTCCATTGTAAAAAAAATTTTTTTTCAGTTCATTTTTTTAAGATTCATCACTGGCATACAGGAAAGCAATAAACTTCTGTATATTGATTTTTGTATCCTGAGATTTACTGTCTTGGTTTATTTTGTCTAATAGATTTTTGGTGGAGTCTTTGGGGTTTTCTTTATACAAGATCATTTAATCTGCAAACAGTAATATGTTTACTTCTTCTTTCCTGATATGGATGCCTTTTATTTCTTTCTCTTTTCTGATTGCTCTATCTCAAATTTCCAGAACTATGTTAAATAAGAGTGAAGACAGTGGATGGCCTTGTCTTGTTCCTGATTTTAGTGTAAAAAACTTCCTTTTTTTTACCATTTAGTGTGATGTTGCCTGGTGATTTGTCATATATGACCTGTATTATGTTGAGGTACTTTCCTTCTATTCTGATTTCATTGAGTTTTTTCAAGAAAAGTGGATGTTGTGTTTCATTGAATGCCTTTTCTGCATCTACTGAAAGGATCATATAATTTTTGTTCTCTGCTTTGTTGATATAGAGTATTACATTGATTGATTTAAATATGGTGGACCAACCTTGTGCTTCTGAATGAATTCCACTGGATCATGATGTATTATTTTTTTGAGGTGTTGTATTCAATTTACTAGTATTTTGTTTAGAATTTTTACATTTGCACTTATTACAAATATTGGTTTGTAGTTTTGCTTTTCTGTGTTGTCTTTGCCAGGTTTTGGTATCAAGGTCATGTTGGTCTCATAAAATTTGTTAGAAAGTAATGTTTATTCTTCTATTTTTAAAAAGACTTTGAGAAAAATGTGTACCAATTTTTTAATTTTTGGTAGAATTCACTAGGGTAGCCATCTGGTCCTGGACTTTTATTCCTGGGGAGCCTTTTGATAGTTGTTTTTATTTCCTCCAGGCTTATGGGTCAATTTAAGTTTCCCAGTTCTTTTTCATTTAGTCTAAAAAGATTGTATAATTCTAGGAATTTATCCATTCTTCTAGATTGTTAAATTTGGTCACATATAATCTTTCATAATATTCTACTTTGATCTTTTTAGATATATGATATCTGTGGTAATTTCTTCTCATTCTTTTTTATTTTGTTCATATGAGTCCTTTTTCTTTTTCCTTAGTGAGTCTAGCTAGGGTTTTGCCAATTTTATTCATCTTTTCAAAGAATTAGCTCTTTGTTTTATTAATTTTTGCTAAAGTATTTTTGTTCTCTACTCCATTTAGTTCTGCTCTAATTTTTACGCTTTTTTTTTTCTCTGTTGACTTTGGATTGACTTCATTCTTCTTTTTCTAGTTCCTTAAGATGTGATGTTAAGCTGCTTACCTGTGATCGCTCTTATTTCTTGATATAAGCCTGTAATGATATAAACTTCTTTTTTACTACTGTATCCCAGAAATTTTGAAATATCTTATTGTCATTTTTACTTGTCTCTATATATTTTTTGCTTTCTGCTTTTATTTCTTTTTAAACCATTTTTTAAGAATTATGTTGTATAATTCTTATATTTTTGTGGATTTCTTCACTTTCTTTTTTCAGTTGAATTCTAATTTTAAAGTCTTATGGTCAGAAAATATGCTTGGTATAATTTTAATATTTTAACATCTTTGAAGAAAAGGTATTTGCTTCATTTTTGTTACAGTAGTTACATATAGTTGATGTCTCAGATTCTTTATGTAACTTCTGTTCAAAACACTTCTGATGGACAGTTTCATGTGAGCTCAGACTCAACTCATGCTGGTAACATTCCACCAGTTATTGATTTATTCATAAACATATACTAAGGAATTACTTTTTCTACAGGTTCTGTGATAGATGTCCAAAATATTGTGGGTAATATAAGAAGAAAGATAAGTAAAACGACACTTTCTGTAAAGTGTTGTAACTGTTAAGAGTATGAGTAAGCAGGGTATTATAGGAAAGTTAAGAGGCCTTCAATGTTGGGCTTGCTCTTCTTGTTCTTAAAAACAAAACAAACAAACTAAAAAAAAAAAAAACTAGACTACTATTTTAATGATAAATACAAGTAATCATGTTCAAATGCCCTCTTTTTTACTCCTTATCCCCTCTCCTGATTAAGCACTCTTTTGCTCCAAGGCCTTCTGTCCAAAAATATTCTTGCTCAATTTTCTCCAAAAGAAAACAAAAAACAAAAAGCAGAACACATCTTAGGTGTTTTTTATACCACTCTAGTTACAACTCATCCTTTATATTTTATTTAGTAGCCAGACTTTTTTAATGATCTGTCTACATTTATTGTTTATGCTTCATGATTTTTTATTCACTCTTCAACTTACTTCATTTTAGCTCCTGTCTGAAGCAATCTATTGAAACTCGTCAGTGTCATAAAAAACATTGACAATGTTAAAGCCAGCAAATATTATTCAGTCCTCATTTTGCTTGACTTCTCAGCAATAGTTTCCAGAGTCAGTTATTTCCTCCTCTTCACAACAATGCCATACCTTGATTTTTGTGACTCCATACTTAGAGATTTATCCCTGGCTTTCTGGCTACTTCTCTTCAGTATGTTTTGTGGGCTTATTTTCCTCTATATGTTCTTTTATACTGTAGCAAGAATTAGCCACAAGCAGAGGATAATGAATGCCCAGACAAGGAGGAAGAAAGAGTACTGACAGCCAGAAGAGCTGTGGGGCTAGTAGCACCAAAGACACAAGCTCCCTGAAGTTAGATTTCTTATATCATATATACCTATTCAGCTTTATCTTTCACATGCCAAGTGCCTGATTTCTTTGACTTCTTTGTTTGCAGACCTATGTGACTTTCATGTCTCTGGGAGGGGAGGGGGTGAGGCTGAGGGTTTGTCCTTGACTATAACTCATTCTTCTTGGTGGTCATGCAAGTTTGTTTCAGGGAACTGATAACAAGCAAGGACCACAGTTGTGGTTTGTTATTTTTCAAAATTATCCCAGTCTGCCCTTGCTCCCTCAGTCTGAAATACTGAGGTCACTGGCTTGAGTGTAAGATCACAGACATTGAAGGTCCCCCTCTCTTGCATTCTTCTGCTTTCTCCTCTTTCATTCTCCCCTTTTAGACTCTAGAAAATTTTTATACTCGAGTCTCACATTATCTTTTTTTACCAAGTCTGAGGGAGCACTTGATAGTGGTAAAAATGAGCTATTTCTTTTGATGAAGGATTTATAATTGCATATGTATTAAACCTTGAGATGACTTGTTCTGGCTTTTCTTTGACTTTCGTTTGTGCCATGGTTGGCCTATTATTTTATTCCTAAAATCCTTTTTTGCTTGCTGCTTTTTCTTCAAATATTACTTGTGTGGGAGGGTCTGTAAGGTTATAACAGATGTAAAGTTGCTTATTTCCTAGGTTACATACTGAATACTGAGTGTAATTATAGGTACAAGTCCCTTTCTGGGTTCCTTGGCATTCATAGAAGCTATAGAAGAGCAAGGCAGTGGAGACTTTTTGACCTTCCTTAGTTATATGGATACACAGTTCACAATCCTCTGCCTAGTTCTCCTCCCTCCCTAGAGTTCAATTATAAGGAGCCTCATGGTGAGGTTCCTCAGGCTTTGGCTATGCATGGACCAGCCAGCTTCCAGTTTGTGGCTGGATCAGGGCATGTTGTCTTTCTTAGTGTCACCTTGCAAGGGTTAATGCGATCCATCTGCACCATCCACAAGGGGGTCTCTTCAGGAGCTGCTGGCTTCAGTCGACTATGATGAACCCTGGCAGGTATTCCCTCTATTTTGGCAGCTCTTATGGTCAGTATCACATTGTAGGATCCTCTCCACTTGGAATGGAAGGGTGCTAGATTCCAATCTTTGACCTACACCTGGTATCTTGGGGGAAAAGAATGAACAGGAGCAAACAGACTTATCAGAGCCTTATTTAACATCTACTTGGATTTGGTACTGGTTACCTTGCCTAAAGCCTCTAGTTGTCTGGGTAGTTCTGTTTCTCTTAGTTCTTGGTGTGTGTGTGGGGGGGGGGTCCCCTGGCAAACGGTGTAATATTGTAGGAGGCCTATTTCATAATATATCATAAGATAAGTACCCAGTGTTCTTGGATATGACAAATTTTAAACATAATTAAAGTTAAAGCTTGCACCTATTTGAGATTTATCTCTTCACATAACTTGCTAAGCCCTAACTTTAGAGTCCTATTTATGTGTTCCACCTTCCCTAAACTCTATGGTCTGTATGCCATATGGAGCTTCCAGGAGATGTCTAAAGCTTGTGTTGTTTCTTGTATTACCTTAGCCACAAAAGTAGGGATGTTGCCAGAGTCTATCCAAAGTGGCAGTCCAAACTTCGGTGTGACTTCTCTGAGTGGTGCCTTTGATACTTCTCTGATCTTTTCAATCATGGTCGGATAGCCTTCTATCTATCCTGCCTTCTGGTGTTTTTGGGAGTGCATTACTGCTATTTATTTTGGCTTTTAGACTTCTTCCAGCAGCTGGAGAATTTCTTCTGGATATTTGAAGTCTTTGGTCCCAGGCTATCAGGAGCCTTCTTTCTTTATACCTGTATATGGCCTCATGGACTTGCAGAGTAAGAAAGGCAAGGCAGGAATTGGTTAAAAACAACTTTGCTCTTTTTACCTTTACTGAGCTCTAGAGCCCAAGTCAGAGCAACAGTTCTGCCTGCTGAACAGAATTGCTTTGGGGCAGAGGTCTTATCTCCACAATCTCTGTTAGAGTCATTACTGCATAGCCTGCTTGTCTTTCCATTCGTGAGTTGACAGAGCTGCTTCTATCTCCATGCAGCTCTTAATTTGAGTCTCTTATGGATTGATCTAACAGATCTGAGTGGCTGGAGTACATGGACTCAAGTACTTCTAAACAGTTGTGCTGCTGCTTTTCCTCCTCCACTGGGAGCAAAGTCTCTGCATTTTCTTTTTTTGTATTTTTCCAAAGCTGGAAATGGGAGAGACAGTCAGACAGACTCCCGCATGCGCCCGACCGGGATCCACCCGGCACGCCCACCAGGGGGCGACGCTCTGCCCCTCCGGGGCATTGCTCTGTTGCGAACAGAGCCACTCTAGCGCCTGAGGCAGAGGCCAAGGAGCCATCCCCAGTGCCCGGGCCATCTTTGCTCCAATGGAGCCTCACTCAGGAGGGGAAGAGAGAGACAGAGAGGAAGGAGAGGGGGAGGGGTGGAGAAGCAGATGGGCACTTCTCCTGTGTGCCCTGGCCGGGAATCAAACCCGGGGCCCCTTGCACGCCAGGCTGATGCTCTACCACTGAGCCAACCGGCCAGGGCCAAAAGTCTCTACATTTTTAAGTGGTATACACCTATATTGCCAGCCTTAGATTTTTACAGAGTAAACTTTGGCATTTGGTGAGATGGGCATTTGTGAGCCAATAATGCCCTTTTGCATTCATCAGAGTTACTATGGCATGAGGTAGTTGCACCTTCAAGTTTTGTCCCAAAGTCAATTTATCTGCCTATTATACCAACATTGCTATAGTTGCTAAGGCTTTCAGACATAGTGGACAGCCCGTAGCAACTCTGTCCAATTGTTTGGAGAATTAAGCTACTGGTCCAGGCTATGATTCCAAGTCCTGGGTTAATACACCCACTGCTGTTTTGCTCCTCTCTAAGATGTATAGAAAAAAAGATCTTTGTAGGTTAGGAAAACCTAGCACTGGAGTAACTTGTAATTCCCTTTTAAGAGTCTGAAAAGCATAATCTTGTTCTGATCCTTACTCCATAGGCATTTTTTTTCTCCCGCTTTGTCTACCTTTTCAGTTCCTTTTTTTATTCTCTGCACAAACTTTCTGCAACTTACACAAAATTTCTTTGTTGTTCAGAAACAACCAACTTTTAGAACAATTTACTTTCTTTCTTTTCCTTGCCTATCTTCTCTTTTTCAAACAGTGAAGACTTTCCTTTGCCCTTGTGATGAAGGACAGCTGCTATGAGCTCAACCTTTTTCTTCATTTAGCATTCATCCTACTTTCATGGTCTCTATTGACATAGACCTTGTTGGCTACTTCCAGGAGGTAGGAAATGCTCATCCCTGCAAAGCCTTCTAATTTCTGGAGCTTCCTTTTTATATTTCCTGTACTCTGGCTGACAAAAGCCATATTAAGTATTCTTTGGTTTTGTGGATCAAAAGAAGTATAGCTCCTGCAGGCTTTACATAACCTCTCAAAAAATCACCAGGACTTTTATTCTTTCTTTGCAACACCTCTGCCACTTTGTTGACATTAGTGGCCTTTTGGCTTCCTTTCTAGAGGCCTTGGAGAAGAGTTTTTCTGTATCTCCTGAGTCATCTCAGGTCTTTCTGTACATTTGGGTCCCACTTAGGATCCTCTCCTGGTATCTGGACCCTAACATATTCCTGATGGCTCTGGTATTCTTCAGGGATATTATCCTCTAGCTATTTAGTCACTTCCTGTATTATTCAGTGCCTTTCTTTCATATTAAACAGAGAGAGAAGAAATTGATGGCAATCTTCCCGCATGGGATTGTAGGTCTGGAATATGGATTGCCTGAGATCTATTAAGACCTGAGGTTTTTCAGTTATAAGAGAAATTATGGTGTTTTTAATTAAGGAGGTTGGTGGTGGGGAAAGGTTGGTACACTAGCACCTGCCATTCTACTATGAGCCCCTCTTTATTCATCACTGTATTACTCAGTTTTTTTCAAAAGCATTTGTACTGCGAGCACTGTCTTTGAGTGCAGCCTGCCAGCTAGGGGAGGAGATCTTGGACCTGCTTTCAGTGACTCAGTGAGAGGCACCTCCCACCCAGGCAAGCTTATGCTGGGGCTTGATAAACCTGGTGATGATGAGCCTGAGTTAGTAGCAGTCTCTGGGGTGGATGGGGAGCCAGATGTGAAAGGGTAAAGCTTTGCTGGTATGCATGGTAGGAGAGCCAAAGTTTCTGCTTCTTTTGGCTCACTAGGGGTTAAAATTTCTGGCAGTGGCAGTGGTTCTCTGGGATTGGTGAAATACTTCTCTGCCTTTGCTACTAACACAGTGGAAATCTAACTTCTAAGCCGGTGTGGGGGTGGGGGTGGGTGCATGCTATACCAGCATGAGCCAACTGTCTATGTAGGAAAACTGGTCAGAGTGGCCTGTGTCTCTAGTGACTATCTGCCACACCTTTCACACAATGGACTTTTCCAAGCTTTCTTTTGCTGGCCACTTCACCCAAAAATCAGTCTGTCCTAGTTCATACCATGTCTTCAATTTTCCTGTGGACATAGTAACTCCTTAATCCCTTGAGAACCCTTCCTTAAAGTTCTTGATTATTGTGACCAGGGAAGTAGGTTTTCCTCATGAACCTCCCATGCCTCCCATGACAAACATAACTTATGCCACAAGAAGGAATTGGTGGATGGTAAAGGAAACTTGGAGGGAATGTCACTCACTTAGTCAGTCACTGGCCACTCTCTTGTGAAGATCTCAGGCCTTTTTGGCTTATTGCAGGCTGATATAAAACAACAACATGAAATTCTGCCTCTTAGCCATACAAGGTGCCTTAAGGAACTATGGTTTGGGACCCAACACTTGCTTTAGCCCTGTAGGAAGGAATCAGAACTACTCCCCAGTGTCCATCTCATTCATTCTGTACTTGCTTTCTTTCTCACAACCTCCCACACACCAGTGGAGGGTGACAAGTCACCACTTCTGTGAGGACCACTCTCCACACCTGTGGAGAATGCTCAGTCACTGCTCCTAACCTATGGAGGGTTATTAGTGACTCTCCAGAGGACTATCAGGCCTCCTTCTGCTCAGTGGGAAGGCCCTCAGCTAGCTACCTATGCTTGGTTTTCCTTACTGTGGCTCTGATGAGTTTTTGTTTCCTCATTCCTTTATTATCTGGCCCTTGTGGGGACCAGTCAGTTGGGATTCCCCTGCCATCCTGTGAAGATATCCCCGGTGCATACTCAGCAGGCACATCCACAGGGCAGCTCTGAGGTTCCCTAGTGGAGTAACTGAAGTCTGTCAAATATGAGCATCCTTTCTTCATAATTCCTGAAAAATGCATCAAAATCTGTAGCAGGAACTAGCTGCAAGCAGAGGATAATAAACACCCAGACAGGGAGGAAGAAACATTTATTGACAACCAGTGGAGCCAGTAGAGCTAATAGCACCAAAGACATGAGCTCCCCAAAGTTAGATTTCTTATGTCTTATATACCTTTTCAGCTTTAGCTTTCACATGACAAGTGCCTGATTTCTTTGACTTCTTTGCAGACCTATGAGACTTTTGTGTCTCTAGGTGGGGAGCAGTTAAGTGGGGCCAGAGGGTTTGTCTTTGACTATAACTCATTCTTCTTGCTGGTACTGAAAGATTATTTCAAGAAACTGATAACAAGCAAGGACCATGGCTGTGGTTTGTTATTTTTCAAACTTTTCCAAATCTTTCTTTGCTCCCTCAGTCTGAAATGCTAAAGTCGTTGGTTTGAGTGTAAGATCATAGACATTGCAGGCCCTCATCTCCTGAATTCTAGTTTCTCCTCTCTGAATACAAGTCTTTCTTTAGATTATGTCCTTAATAAGCCCACAGGTTTTATATATTTCCATGACATCAAGTACAATTTGTATGCTGATTTTTTCAAATCAATATTTCAGATTTCTCTTCCCATATTCAGCTCTCTCCTATTCATTTATTTTTTAATCTACTGGACATAGAGCTTTAAATATTTCCAAGTACTTCAAAGTAAATATGTAAAAATATGAATTAATTTTGTGCACATTCACACCTGAATCTATCACTCCATTTGTGTTTTCCATCTCATCAAACAGCAGATGAATATTAGTTTAAAAAAATAGAAAACTAATGTCAGTTCCTGTACCCCATCTCTTTTTCTTCCTGTTTAAAAATATTTACTGTATACTATCAATTTTATTTTCTGAGTATCTATCAAAATCTGTCCTTTATTTGCCATTGTAATGGACAATCCCTCATATCCATCTATCATCATTTGTCACAAAGAATTCTTTTTAAGTGAGAGGGACAGAAAGAGAGACAGATAGAGTAAGAAAGATAGAAATGGAGAAAGATGAAAAGCATGAATTCTTTGTTATAGCACCTTAGCTGTTTATTGATTGTTTTTCTCATATGTGCTTTGACTGAAGGCTTCAGCTGAACCAGTGCCTCCTTGTTCAATCTACCAACCTTGGACTCAAGCCAGCAATCTTGAGCTCCAAGCCAGTGATTTTAGGGCTCAAATCAGTGACCACAGAGTAATCTCTATGATCCCACGTTCAAGCCAATGACCTTGTGCTCAAGTTAGTGAGTCTGTGCTCAAGCTGGTGAGCTAGTGGGTCCTCTGCACCCCAGGTTGATGCTCTGTTCACTGTACCAGTGCCTCATAAGGCCCTCATAAAGAAGTCTAAATTAGTACACCTAACCACTGTGCCTTCATCTCATCATACTTTAAATGTCTATTCATAAGTGCACCTACACAACTAAACTGAGTGCTCTTAGATTGCAATAAATGACCTTCTACATATTTAAACTTTAGAATCTGGCATAATATAAACTTTAATTGTTTTATTTGAGTTAAATATATGAATACAGAAATGAATGGATGAAGGGCAGCTAGATGGCGATGAAGTAGGCGGATATTTCAACTCCCACCTCCCAGAACCAAACTGGATTATAACTTAATTTGAAGAAGAAACATCTTGAAAAACAAACTTTAGACTAAACAAAGAGGATTTTACAGGCAAGGATGACTGAGGAAACCACACTGAGACTGGTAAGAAAGGTGGAGATGCAGAAAGGGCTGCCCCACTCCCAGGAGCAAGCGGCAACCGGAAGGACTTTCATGGTGGGGTGGGGTGGGGTGCGAGAGAGTTGTGGGTCCTCAGCCCCAGGACTGGACACCCAGAGCCTAGAAGAGGCATATAGACAATACTTAGCTGAGAAAAGAGCAGGGATACTCTTTGTGAGAAAGAGACAGAACTCTGAGACCCAGGCTCCATCTGAAAGGGACTGCTCAGAAAACCCGGTTCATAGCCACTAACCCAGGATGCATCCTGTGCTCCTCTCACTGACCACCAATGAAAGAGGTGCCCCTTCTGGAAGTGCAGCGGAGGCCGGATAAATGGCCTCAGGGGGCCACATGCAGCCCGCAGGCCATAGTTTGGGGACCCCTGATCTAAAGTGACCATTTTTTTTTCAGGGAGCACCAATGCCAGTAAAAGGAAGAAATTACCCCCCACACTGGAGGCTGTCTTGCTCTAGTCAGAGCAAAGAGAAGCTTGGAAACAAGCAGGGAACACATCAGGGACACAAGTAGTGAATGTTGAGGTCTGAGCTACCCATACTGCTGAGTGCTTGGGAATTGTGAACATCTGGCAGAGGCTGGGTGCAGCAGCATGCCCCAGGGTGGCTCGAGTGTGCACATGCAAGCCTGTCCATGGTGGCAGAGGCCCAGGCTGCTGCAGCGGCAGCCCAAGCAGGCATCTACAAGCTCACCCGCAGCAGCAGAATCTGCAGCAGCTGTAGCAGTGGCTCACAAGTGCACATATGCAAGCCCACCCATGGCAGAGGAAGCTGTGGCAGCCGTGGCAGTGGGATGGTGCTGGCAGCACTGAGGTCAAATGCTCAAGGTAGCAGCAGGCCAGGAGACAGACCATACATCAGGAAAACAGAGGCCACACCCACTAGACTCCTGTGACCACAGTCTTCTGAGGGCTGAAAAAGAAGAAAAAAAAGTCTGCATAGAATGACACCTGAGGCAAAGGGGCAAGCAACATCCAATACCATAACTAATGTCTGAATTACAATATTGAGCCCAACAAGTAGCCAGCAATAAGAAGCAGCAAAAAGAGGATCTCAGGGGCACTTAAACTTTAAAACAAACATCTCCAAGGCCAAGAGTAGATAAAAACTAGCTTAGGAGTGTAACTGATATTTACAACTGCACCTGGGCTCAGAAGAGCCAACCACAAGATCTGGATCATCAATAGCTCTAAAAAAGTTGATAATGGTCAGTAATAGGCCATGACCCCCTCAGATTTGCATCAGGCTCCAGCCAGGGAGATTCAGGGTGAAAACATGCAGACGTCAAATACAGAGAGCATCAGTTCAGTTCCTAACAACCCTTGTTAGAGTGGTATGTTAAGAAAGGGCTCCTCACACCTGACCAAGCTAATAGAAAATGCCAACACAAATAGCAAAAATAACAGTGACAGCAGAAAAGTAGCCCACAGTGAATTACAAAGAACAGCTGATGCCAACCCAAGAAACTCTAGAAACAACAAAACTGGAAATTGGAGGCATACAATACCAAACCTAGACTGAGCTAGCTAAAAAACCACACACCTAAAGAAGAAGTCTATACACAGACAAAATGAGAAGACAGAGAAATCAAATTAACCAACAAGAGAAATCCTTAAAAAAAGAACTGAATTAAATGGAAATAACCAAATTTTTGGATGCAGAGTTTAAAATAACAATTGTTAGGATGCTTACAAATCTTAGAGCAACAATGGATGGACATAATGAGCACATAAATAAAGAGATAGAAAGCAACAAAAAGGACATTGAAATCAGAAAAAAGGACCAGGCAGAATGACAAATACAATATCAGAAATAAGGAGTACACTAGAAAGAATTAAAAGTAGGCTGAATGAAGCAGAGGATTGAATCAGCAATTTAGAGGACAATATAAATAAAAACACAGAAGCAGAGCAGCAAAAAAAAAGGCTCAAAAAGTGTGAGAAAACTCTAAGAGAGCTCTGTGACAACATGAAGAGAAACAACATCTGCATGATAGGGGCTCTTGAACGAAAAGAAAAGAACAAGGCATAGAAAATGTTATTGAAAAAAATCATAGCTGAAAACTTCCCTAAATTGATGAAAGAAAAAAAATCACACAAGTTCAAGAACCTCAGAGAGTCCATTAAAGAGGAATCCAAAGAGGCCTACATGAAGACACATCATAATTAAATTACCAAATTTAAGGGATATAGAAAGAATAGTAAAATCTACAAGAGGAAAGTAGTCAATTACCTAGAGAGGAGCCCCCATAAGGCTGACATCTGACTTCTAAGCAGAAACACTAGTGGCTGAAAAGAATGGCAAAAAATATTCAAAGTAATGCAAAACAAGAGCTTACAACCAAGACTTCTTTATCCAGCAAGATTATCATTTAAAATTGAAAGAAAAATTAAAAGCTTTCCAGAAAAAATAAATAAATAAATAAATAACATCAAGAAATTTATTACAATTAAACAAATGCTGCAAGAAATGTTAAGGGGTCTACTATTGTCAACACAGCAAAGGGAAAAAAGAAACATAGAAAAGGAACAATGTAGATTTAAAAAATAAAATGTCAATAAACAACTACATATTAATAATAACGTTAAATGTAAATGTATTAAATGTTTCAATCAAAAGCTATAGGGTAGCAACACGGACAAGAAAACAGGACCAATACATTTGCTGTCTACAAGAGACCCATCTCAAAAAAAAAAAAATACACAGAGACTGACAGTAAATGAATAGAAAAAATATTTTATGTAAATGGAAATTTAAAAAAAGCTGGGGTAGCAGTACTTATGTCTGAAAAAATAGACTTTAAAACAAAGGCTATAGTAAGGGATAAAGAAGGTCACTACATAATGTTAAAGGGAGCAATCAAGCAGGGAGATATAACCATTATAAATATCTATGTTCCTAATATAGGAGCACCTAAATTTATAAAGCGAATTTTGATGGACATAAAGAGTGAGATCAACAGCAATACTATAATATTAGGAAATTTTAATACTCCACTAATATTAATGGATAGATCCTCAAAAAAGAAAATTAACAAAGAAACAGCAACCTTAAAGGACACACCAGATCAAATGAATTTAATAAATATATTCAGAACCTTTCAGCCTAAATCAGCAGAATATATATTCTTTTCAAGTGCTCATGGTACATTCCCTAGCATAGACCACATGCTAAGACACAAAACGAGTCTCAGTAAATTAAAGAATATTGAAATCATATTAAGCATCATCTCTGAACAAAATGGCATGAAACTAGAAATGAACTACAATAGAAAAACTGAAAAACATTTAAGCACTTGAAGACTAAACAGCATGTTATTAAATAACGAATGGGTTAACAATGAGAACAAAAATTTCCTTGAAACAAATGAAAATGAACATACAACAACTCAAAATTTATGGGACACAGCAACAGCAGTCCTGAGAGGGAAGTCCATAGCATTACAGGCATACTTTAAGAAACAAGAAAAACCCAAATAAACAACCTAACACTGCAACTGAAAGAACTAGAAAAAGAACAAAAATCAAAGCCCAGAGGAAGCACAGAAAAGGAAATAATAAAGACCAGAGCAGAAATAAATGACATAGAGGACAAAATAAATACAGAAAATCAATGAAACCAAGAGCTGGTTCTTTGAAAAGATAAAAAAATTGATGAACTTTTCACCAGACTCAACAAGAAAAAAAAAGAAAGGACTCAAATAAATAAATTTTAAAATGTGTGTGGAGAAGTAACAAATAACAGGGCAAAAATACAAAAAAAAAGTAAGAAAATACTATGAAGAACTGTATGCCAAAAAATTAGAGAATGTATGCAAAATGGACAAATTTATCAAAACATACAATCTTTCAAACATCAATTCGGAAGAATCAGAAAACCTAAATAGACCGATTACATCAAATGAAATAGAAGCAGATATCAAAAAAACTCCCAAAAAACGAAAGTCCTGGGCCAGATGGCTTCACAGGTGAATTTTAGCATATATTCAAAGGATAACTAACCCCTATCCTTCTCAAGCTTTTTCTTAAAATTCAAGAGGAAGGAAGACTTCCAAGCTTCTTTTATAAGGCGAGCATAATTCTCACTGCAAAACCAGGCAAAGACACTACAAAGAAATATAACTATTGGCCAATATCCGTGATGAACTTAGATACTAAAAATATCAACAAAATATTAACAAACCAGATCCAGCAATACATGAAAAAAATCATACATTATGATCAAGTGAGTTTTATTTTGAGTAGGCATGACTAGTACAATATTTGCAAAATAATCAATGCAATTCATCACATAAGCAAAAGGAAAGAGAAAAATCACATGATAATATTAATAGACACAGAAAAACCATTTGATAAAATTCAGAACCCATTTATGATCAAAACTCTCAGCAATGTGGGAATATAGGGAACATACCTCAATATGATAAAGGCCATCTTTGACAAACCCACGGTAAACATCATAGTCAATGGGCAAAAATAAAAAATAATCTTCTTAAGATCAGGAACAATGCAGGGGTACACCCTTTCACCACTCTTATTGAACATAGTTCTGGAAGTTCTAGCCACAGCAATCAGACAAGAAGAAGAAATAAAAGGCATCCAAATTGAAAATAAAGAAGTTAAACTATAATTATTTGCTGCTGACATGATACCATACATCGAAAACATTAAAGTTTCAGTCAAAAAACTACTGGATCTGATAAATGAATTCAGCAATGTGGCAGGATAAAAAAGTAATATTCAGAAATCAGTGGCATTTTATACACCAAGAAAGAATTGTCTGAAAGAGAAATTAAGAAAACAATCTTCTTCACTATTGTAACAACAACAACAACAACAAAAAGTAAAGAACCTAGGAGTAAATTAAACCAAGGACTTTAAAGACATTTTCTCGGAAAATTATAAAACATTGACAAATGAAATCAAGGAAGATACTAAGAAGTGGAAGCATATACAGTGTTCATGGAGAGGAATAAAAGACATCATCAAAATGTCTATATTACTCAAAGCAATCTATAAATTCAATGCAGTTTTATTAAAATAGCAATGGCATACTTCAAAGATATAGAACAAATATTCCAAAAACTTATATGGAACCAAAAAGGACCAAAAATAGCCTCAGCAATCTTAAGAAAGAAGAATAAAGTGGGTGATACCACACTTCCTGATATCAAGTCATTTTACAAGGTCATTGTACTCAAAACAGCTTGGTATTGGCCTAAGAACAAGCATACAGATCAATGGAACAGAACAGAGAATCCAAAATAAACCTACAAATATATAGATAATTGATATTTGACAAAGAAGGTAAAAGCATATAATGGAATAGAGACAGTCTCTTTAAAAAAATGTGTTGGGAAAATTTAACTGGTATTTGCAATAAAATAAAACTAGACCACCAACTTATACCATTCACAAAAATAAACTTAAAATTGATAAATGTAATGATTTAAATGTAATTCGTGAAACCATAATCATCTTGGAAGAAAACATAGGCAGTAAGCTTTCTGACATCTCTTGTAACAATATATTTGCTGATTTATCTCCTCAGGCAAGTGAAATAATGGACAGGTTGAATAAATAGGACTATATTAAGCTAAAAAGCTTTTCCACAGCTAAAGAAAATATGAACCAAATAAAATGACAAACTACACAATGGGAGAACATATTCTACAAAACGTCTGATAAGGGGTTAATAACCAAAATTTATAAAGAACTTGTAAAGCTCAACACCAGGAAGATAAACAACTCAATCAAAAAATGAGCAAAAGAACTGAATAGACACTTCTCCAAAGAGGACATACAGATGGCCAACAGGCATATAAAAATGTTCATCATCACTAATCATTAGAGAAATGCAAATTAAAACCACAATTAGATACCACATCACACTTGTCAGAATGGCACTCATTAACAAAACAACACATAGTAAGTGCTGACAAGGGTGCAGAGAAAAGGGAACCCTCCTGCACTGCTGGTGGGAATGCAGATTGGTGCAGTCACAGTGGAAAACAATATGGAGATTCCTCAAAAAATTAAAAATGGAATTGTATTTTGACCCAGCTATCCCACTTCTAGGAATGTATCCTAAGAATAACAAATCACTGATTCAAAAGAAGAAATGCACATCAATGTTTATTGCAGCATTGTTTATAATAGCCAAGATCTGAAAACAGCCCAAGTGTCCATCAGTAGATGTGTGGATCAAAAAGTGTGGTAAATATACACAACGGAATAATATGTGGCCATGAAAAAAGGAAATCTTACCTTTTGCGACAACATGGATGGACCTGGAGACTATTATGCTAAGTGAAATAAGCCAGGCAGAGAAAAAAAAATTATATGACCTCGCTCATATGAGGAATTAAATGAACAATGTGAACTGAGCAATGGAATAGAGGTAGAGGCGAGATCAAAGGGACCAAAGGGAAAGCGGTCAGGGATAGGGGAGGAGAGGATGGGATCAGAGAAGAAAAAGAGATTAGTGAAAGTATATATGCATAATACAGTTTTATAGAGAGCAGGATAGCAAATCCTGAAGGGAAGTGAGGAGGGCGTTGGGGGAGGGGTCAAAGGTAGTATTTACGGGAACATGGGGGTGGGTGCAAAAGTTATATTTTGTGGGACACTTGAATATATGTAAGCACAATAAATTAAAATCAATAAATGAATGTATGAAGCTCACCTTGTATTTTTCTTAAATTTATACACACTCACACACACATACATGTATTTAAATACTGTTATATATAGTTTTATCAAACTGTTAGCTATCTGCAAGCAAGAAACACATCTTATAATTTTCACCGTAACACACAGAATGACCTCAATAATTTATTGAGCACTGATGAATAATCTGAGCATTCAGAACATCTTTTAAAAGAGAACTACATCACCTCTTAAAAAAAAAAAAAACTGTTGGCTCAAATAAATGTAAGTATTAAAAAACCAAATATATTTTGTTGTTTTGACAGTATTGGATCACCCACTTTAAATGAAAAAAAAATGACTAGTCAATTCCACCAAATAATGTGAGAGCTTCTGTTAGTTTTATTTGATTTTAAGAAAATACCTTAATTGATCATATTTCATTCAGTTATGTCAGTACTGTCTGGAAAGAGAAAAATAGAATTTTGCTAGATTTCCACTTTAAAAAATTTTTTTCCCAATACTTCTTAAGTCTTTCTGTGGATGCAATCAATGAATTATAATTAATTTTTCAATAAAAATAAATCAAATCTTAGTTATAAATCTTATGATTATTTAAAGAATTATGGACTAAGAGCCCTTTTGGGTTTTCTATGCAGAAAATATTTGGCAAAAGTATTCATAATATTAATGACAAAATGTTGAAAGAGGGTAAAATGCTTAAATAATGTATTGCTTCTAAGAACATTAGCAAAATCAACTTTAATACACATAATAAGTCAGTTACAAATTATTCTTAACTATTAATTAAAATAAAGTTTTTTAAATACTTTATTACACTACCTTTTACTGATAATTAATTAAATAAGTTTAGACTACTGAAATTTAAATAAATAAAATCAATTCTAAATGCTGATAAACATCACCAATTCAGATAGGCCGTCACTCTAATGAGCCTGACATAACAATGCTTTACTGTGCCTCAGGAAAGGTAATTTTGAAGAAATAATGTATTCTTTCTTGATTTTGTGCACTACAAATTATATTTTCTGAACAGTTGTGTCCTATCTACGTAAAGGGTGGCACAAAAATAGGTTAACAGACTTGAGGACATGAAACAGTTTATTCTTGTATTATTAGCTATTAATTGTTGTATTTATTAATTTGAAAAACTGTAAACCTGTTTTTGCCTCACTTTCTTTATAGATATGTGTACATTTACTTTGGTTAAAATGCTTAGATATTTCTACTTATCTATTTCTTATTTAGTGTTCATTGTTTATACCAAAGTGACAGATCTCCAACAATTAGTCTTTTTATTCATTGGACCAATTGTTATTAGTGAAGATTAGAAACTTCTGAGTATACTTTAATCAATGTGTTGCAAGATTTTCAGCTATTATACAGTTATAAATTCCCAGACTGTATACTGTGGGGTATAAATTGTCATCATTTAGGTACAGAAAGTACTTTACCAAATAATAAGATAAAACACACCGACATAACTTCAGTTAAAACTAAACATTTGTAAGAGATGCTAAAAAATTGTTATCAAAATTACATATTGGTTTATGCATGGTGGCTAAGACATAGGAACAACAAAAGTATCCCCTGATAGAAAATTGGCTAAAAAAATGTGGTACAAACATAAAATAGAAAACTACTACTAAGCTATAGGAAATAATGACATATTGCTATTTATGAATATATGGATGGGCCTTGAGAACTGTTGGTCAAATAACTTTGTAAATATGATATATATGTTCCTTTGCTTATAGTTTGCATTGGTTGTGAGAGACAGGCTCTAAGCAGGCAGATTTGTTATAGCCTAAGGCATAGTTTTAAGACTAAGCTTTTCCCCACACCCTTGACTGTTGCATAATAGGAGGTGGTGCACTCTTATGAGGAATCCCATCATGCCTCAGATAAGTGACTTTGTATCAGAGACATCCTTGTTTGTATATTGGATTAAAGGTTGTGATTTCTACACTATAAAATGGTGCAGACCAGGAACTTGCTCTCTCTCGGGTCCTGAGATTAGCATTAGAGGAGAGAGCAGAGAAAGGAGAGCAAAGAAAGGCCACGTGGAGGAGAGGAGATGCAGCCAAGATGGTGGACTGCTGAGGGAGAAGCCAGTTTGTACAGAGTTTGTGCAGAGAAAAGGAGATGGGGAACAGAGGTGAATAAGGCTGGTGAACTAGAAACCTTTGATTCTAGGAAACTCGATTAAGTCAGTAGCATTGTGAGTGCTAAATAAGTGGGTTTTGGAGTCCAATGTGTGTTTATACTTGGCCACTGGGAGCAAGCTCGGATTAAAGCTAATGGCCCGCCAGTTCTTGGCTCCATTGTTTCATTACCATCTGTCCGAATCAAATATGAACCTGCATTGACTGGGTGGTTGTGATGGTGGCTGCGACTACTGGCTTTATATTTGGTGTAGTCTGTGGCAGGATTCTATACAAATTGGTATGGAGCCACCACCATCTTTGTGTGGTGGAGTAGAGGACAGACTGCTGCTATAGTTCCCACTGGCTGCCTTTTGGGGGCTGTAGGCTGGCTGACTTTTACAGCAATGCATGAGGAAACTGTGAGCTCTGTGGAAGAGGCTGCCCAGAACCTGCAAACCAAGCAGTGAAAGAAGCTGAAGTAAATATGGGAGAAAGAGATACTGATCCTGGAGCTGGAGCAAACACCAGAGGAGGCCGATCAGGTTCATGAGATTTGTGTGGAAATAGAGCAGCCACTGGAGAAGGAATCACAGGTTCATGAGTTGCAGCCTTCCCTGGATGTTGTGGAGAGCCAGCAGCAGTGGGAGGCCAGTGCTGAGGCCAGAGCTGGGGCTGCAAGGACTGCTGAGAAGGCAGTGGTAGCCTGGGGCTCAAGCCAAGCAACAGGAGCTGATGTTTTCAGTTACTCTTTGTAGGATGAGGATTATTGGTCTGGAGTTTCAATCCAGTCTCCAGAAGGTGAGAGCCCAGCAGAAAGGAGTACCTACTACGTCCATGGTAGGTCTGCAATATTGGACATAGGGGCAGATGCCATCATGCTCTCTGGAGCAGAGATGGAAATGCTGACTGCCATTGCCATGTGTTCCTCTTTGTGACAGTGTAAGAGCTGCGAGGATGGCAAGGATGAGGAGGGTGGCCAAGGCCCCATGTGTGTAGACTGATTCCTGGACTACAAGCAGAGTGGGCAATGGCTCCTTTGTTAAATGGACTTATGGATTGTGGACAATGTGAAATACCCTGATGGGAGTGAGGGGTGGCTTTACTGGAAGCACTCTCTTGCCCCGGGAAGTTTTTCTTATTGTTGGAAAGAAGGCCGAGGACATTTTGCATTTTTGGCAAAGTGCTCAGAGACTGTTGAAGTGTAACTTTGTAATTGTTGAAATTGTATAATTTTTCAAGTTGTAATTTGTGTAATGTGCCTAATTTCCTTGTGGAAGAATACCTGTGCTTTAGATTGTGAAGTGAGCAAAAGGGGTGGAATCTTGGTCAAATAAGTTTGTAAATATGGTATATATGTTTCCTTGTTTATAGTTTGCATTGGGTGTGAGGGACAGGCTGTAAGCAGGCAGAGTTGTTAAAGCCTAAGGAAGGGGTCCCCAAAATACAGCCCACGGGCTATATGTGGATCCTTGAGTCCATTTATCTGGCCCCCGCTGCACTTCCGGAAGGGGTACCTCTTTTATTGGTGGTCAGTGAGAGGAGTATAGTTCCCATTGAAATACTGGTCAGTTTGTTGATTTAAATTTACTTGTTCTTTATTTTAAATATTGTATTTGTTCCCATTTTTTTCTTGAAAATAAAATATGTGCAGTGTGCATAGGAATTTGTTAGTTTTTTTATAGTCCAGTCCTCCAATGGTCTGAGGGACAGTGAACTGACTCCCTGTGTAAAAAGTTTGGGGACCCCTAGCCACCTAAGGCTTGGTTTTATGACTAAGCTTTTTCCCACACACTTGACTGTTGCATGATGGGGAGTGTTGCACTCTTATGAGTAATCCCATCGTGCCTCAGTTAAGTGACTTTGTATCAGAGACTTTCTTGTTTCTCTATTGGATTATATTGATTTCTACACTATAAAATGCAGCAGTGGGAGCTTGCTCTCTCTTGATTCCTGAGATTAGCATTAGAAGAGAAAGCCACTTAAGGAAAGCAGAGAAAGGCCATGTGAAGGAGAGGAGTGGCAGCCAAGATGGCAGAGTGCTGAGGGAGAAGCCAGCTTGTGCAGAGTTTGTGCAGAGAGAAGGAGATGGGGAACAGAGATGAATAAGGCTGTTGAGCTAGAAACATTTGATTCTAGGAATCTCGGATAACTCAGTAGTTTTGTGAGCACTAAATGAGTGTGTTTTGAGCCCAGTGTGTGTTTTTACTTGCCCGCCAGGTGCAATCTAGGATAAAAGCTAATGGCCCACCAGTTATTGGCTCCGTTGTTTCATTATCATCTGTTCGAATCAAATGCAAACCTGCATTGGCCAGGCAGTTGTGATGGTGGCCGTGGCTACTGGCTTTACATTCCCCTGGTGCTGCTCATGGGGGGTTCAAGTCCTTCTGATGGAGGCCCAGCCTGTGGATGTTGTGGAGAGCCAGCAGTGGTGGGAGGATGGGGCTGAGGCCAGTGCTGAGGCTGCAAGGCCTGTGGAGCAGAAGGTGGCGGCGGCCCAGGGCTTAGGTCTAGCAGCAGGAACTGGTGTTTTCAGTTCCTCTTTGGAGAATGAGGAGAATCAGGCTGGAGTTGTAATCAACAGTCTTCAGAAGAGGAGAACCAAGCATCAAGAAGTACCTAAGTACCTACTATGCCCCTGGTAGATCTGCAAATTTGGGACATAGGGGTGGGTGCCATCATGCTCTTCAGAGCAGAGATGGAAATGCTGATTGCCATGTGCTCCCAATTGGGAGAGTGTAAGACCTGCAAGAATGGCAGGGATGAGGGGGGTGGCTGAGGCCCTGATTAATGAACTATGACCGGAGTGGGTACTGGCTCCTTTGTTGGATGGACTTACGGATTTTGGACAATATGAAATACCCTAATTTCGATGGAAGGCAGATTTTCTGGAGGCCCTCCCCCTGCCCCAGAAGCTTTTCAAATGGCTGGAAAGAAGACTGAGGACCTTTTGCGCTTTTGGCAAAGTACTAAGAGACTGATGAAGTGTACCTTTGTAATTGTTGAAATTGTATGATTGTCATGTTGTTGTAATTTGTGTAATATGCCTAATTTCCTTGTGCAGGAATACCTAAGCTTTAAATTGTGAAGTGAGAAAAAGGGGTAGAATGTTGATCAAATAAGTTTGTAAATATAATATATATGTTTGCTCGCTTATACTTTGCATTGGGTGTGGGAGACAGGCTTTAAGCAGGCAGGGTCATTATAGCCTAAGGTTTAGTTTTGAGACTAAGCTTTTCCCACCCTTTTAATACTAAGATCTATTCAAAACTAAGCTTTTCCCCACAACCTTGACTGTTGCTTGATGTGGGGTGGTGCACTCTCATAAGGAGTCTCATTATGCCTCAGATAAGTAACTTTGTATCAGAGGCATCCTTATTTGTATAATGGATTAAAGGTTTTGATTTCTATACTATAAAATGGGGCAGAGGAGCCCATGTTGGAAGAGAGCAGAGAAAGGCCATGTGGAGGAGAGGAGAAGCAGCCAAGAGGGTAGAGTGCTGAAGGAGAAGCCAGTTTGTGTAGTTTGTGCAGAGAAGAGGAGATGGGGAACAGAGGTCAATAATTCTGGTGAGATAGAAACCTTTGATTCTAGGAAACTGAGATATGTCAGTGGCTTTGGGAGCCCTGAATGGCAAGGGAAGTGTTTTCCCACTGTGTGTCTCTCTTGCCTGCTGGGTGCAAGCTAGAATGAAAGCTAATGACCTACCAGTTCTTGACTCTGTCATTTCATTACCATTTGTCCAAATCAAATGCGAACCTGCATTGGCCAGGCGGCTGCGATGGTGGCCATGGCTACTGGCCATACAAGAACATTATGTTGTAAAATAAGTAAATCAGAAAAAGTTAAGAACTATTTCACACATAGGTGGAATATAAAAATGACATTCATGGGAGCTTTCTAAGATGGTGTCAGAATAGGAGGACATTTCATTTGCTACCTCCTGTTACCATACAGCAGTTATAACTAAATTTAAGAGCAATCATCTTGAAAAATGAACTTAGGACTAAATGAAGAAGAGTCCAAAACCAATAAGTCACAGAAGAAGGCACATCAAAAATAATAGGAAGGGCATACATGTGGAAAGCACTGGATCCTCTTCGAGAAGCATGCATCAACTGAAATTTGAAGAAACCTTCAGCAGCAGGGAGGTTTTCTCTGAAATGTGTGGGTCCTAAGCCACAGGTTGAATGCTCAATCCTAGAGTTCCAGAGACCCAGAGAGGTGCCCACATAGCATTTGTCAGTGATAAAAAGTTGATGTTTCTGATTGCAAGAAAGAGATTGTAGACCTCATAAAAGGCCAATGCTGAAAATATAATTTACAACCACTTACCCTAGGCTCCAGTGGAGGAAGGAATGAGAAGACTACAGTCACATGAAAAGAGTGTGAAATTGTTGGGCTCAGGAAGAGACATGGTGGGGGACAGCCGCTAAAACCCTTATGCTGAATCCCTCTCCACTACTGCAGTCATCATCTTTCTTCGGTGGAGCAGTAACCTCTGAGCAGCAACAGCCTGTGAAGAAAACACTTGTCCCACCCTCAGATATCTCTCTTGCCCCACCTTGTGGAGTTTGGGTACTGCTGAGAAGTAGTCAGCCTTGTCCAGGAAGCAGGGGGCATGACACTGAATCAGTTGTCTTGCGTTGAAGTTGAAGCTTCCTCCCACCTTTCTGAGAATGTGACTGATGTTTCTGTCTTACAGGAGATTCAGTAGAAATTGTGTGGACTGTGGGCAGACAAAATCTCTGGGTCTCAGAGGCCACACAAACCAGTCCTTAGTGCCCACATACCATAGCTGTCAATGAAAAACCTCAGAATAGACTGACACCTGGGGCACTGGGGTGAAAACCATACCCACCACCTTTTTTTAATTTTTAATTGCCTCAGGCTTTAGAACCTACCAGAGGTTTTTAAAGTGAATGAACCCAAAAAGCATGCAGCAGACACAGGCAGCAGGATGCAGTTATCAGAAAACTTTGGGCCTTTTGTTGATTTTTTTCTTCAGGCCCAGTGCAGGTGAAAACCAGCCTAGGTGTATAGCTTGTTTTTCCAATGTGTATCTAAATCTTATAGAGGCAGCCGCAAACTGTAGTTTGCTTATAGCTCCAAAAAGTTTTGGAGGGCCAGTCATGGACAGTGTCTTACACTGGTCTGCAAAAGATTCCCTCCTAAGAGGCCCAGAACCAATATATCCAGTGGCCAGTGTTGAGCAGATAAAATATATTATGCTCACTTTGTTAAAGATGTCACTGTCCACGTAGAAGCCATCGCCCAGGTGATTGCTAGGGATGGCTATGATTATATTAATGTGTGGTGGGGGCAGAGTATTGCTACTAGCTTGGGCACACAGTCCCACCTGGCCAATGGAGCCAAGGCTTGCAGCCATCCTAGGAGCGAGCTCCTCATACAGGGGCAGGGCGAAAGCCCGGAATCAGGTGGAGACCCACAGTTGAGCAAAGGTTCTCACCCTTGCCCTCAGGGATGAGAATAATGCCACCTAAACACATGATCACAGCCACTCCCATGAAGGAGAGGCAGAAACCACAGCAACAGCGCCAGTGGGCAGGCACCAGCAAAGCCCATACCTGAACACCCTAGGCAGCAACAGCAGAGGGGTTGGTAGGCCTGCAGACAGACCATGCCTAGGGAATACAGAGGCCACAGCCAGTGGACTCCAGTGGCCAAAATCTTCTTTTACATAGACAAAATGAGAAGGCAGCGAAATGCAACACAAATGAATCAAGAGAAGTCCCCAGAAAAGGACCTGAATGAGTCAGATATAACCAAATTACTAGATGCAGAGCTTAAAATAATGATTGTTAGGATGCTCAAAGATCTTAGAACAACAATAGATGGTCATTACAAACACCTAAATAAAGAGATAGCAAATATAAAAGGACATTGAAATAATAAAAAAAGAATCAGTCAGAAATGACAAATATAATATCAGAAATGAAGAACAAAATGGAAGGAATTAAAAGCAGGATGGATGAAGCTGAGAATTGAATCAGTGAGTTAGAGAACAAGATAAACGAAGGCATGGAAACAGAACAGAAAAAAGTAAAAAAGACTCAAAAAGTCTGAGGAAACTCTAAGAGAGTTCTGTGACAACATGAAGAGAAATAACATCTGCATCATATGGGTTCCTGAAGAAGAAGAGAAAGAACAAGGGATAGAGACTTTGTTCAAACATATCATAGCTGAAAACTTCCCCAAATTAAGGCAGGAAAATGGCTCACAAGTTCAAGAGACACAGAGAACTCCATTAAAGAGAAACCCAAAGAAATCTACACCAAGACACATCATAATTAAAATATCAAAGCCTAGTGATAAAGAGAAAATATTAAAAGCTGCTAGAGTAAAAAGCCTATCACCTATAAAAGAGCACCCATAAAAATGACTTCCAACTTCTCAATGGAAACACTTGAAGCCAGAAAGGAATGGCAAGAAATATTCAAAGTAATGCAGAACAAGACCATACAACCAAGAATACTTTATCCAGCAAGGTTATCATTTAAAATTGAAAAAGAAATAAAAAGCTTTCCAGACCAAAAAAAAAAAAAAAAACTTCAAGGAATTCACTACAACCAAACCAATGCTGCAAGAAATGCTAGTGGCCTATTGTAAACAGATCAAAGGAGAAAAAGAATATAGCAAAAATAAAGAATAAAATGGCAATAAACAACTACATATCAATAATAACCTTAAATGGAAATGGATTAAATGAGCTGAACAAAAGACATAGGGTAGCTGCATGGATAAGAAAACAGGACTTATACATATGCTGTCTATAAGAGACGCATCTTAAAACAAAAGATGCAAATAGACTAAAGATAAAAGGATGGAAAAAATATTTCATGGAAATGAAAATAAAAAGCTGGGGTAGCAATACTTATAGCAGACAAAATGGACTTTAAAACAAAGGCTATAGTACGAGATAAAGAAGGTCACTACATAATGATAAAGGGGACAATCCAACAGGAAGATATAACTGCTATAAATATCTACACACCGAATATAGGAGCACCTAAATATATAAAGCAGACTTTGATGGATTTAAAGGGCGAGATCAACAGCAATATTATAATGGTATGGGATTTCAATACACCACTAACATCACTAGATAGATCCTCAAGAATGAAAATTAACAAAGAAACAGTAGACTTAAAGGACACACTAGATCAACTCGATTTAATAGATATCTTCAGAACCTTTCACCCTAAAGCAGCATAATATACATTCTTTTCAAGTGCTTATGGTACATTCTCTAGGATAGACCACATATTAGGGCACAAAAGCGGTCTCAACAAATTTAAGAAGATTGAAATCATATCGAGCACATTCTCTGATCACAATGGCATGAAACTAGAAATCAACCACAACAGGAAAGCTCAAAAATTCTCAAACACTTGGAAACAAAATAGCATGTTATGAAATAACGAATGTTTTAACAATGTGATCAAAGAAGAAATAAAAAAATTAGAAATGAGAGTGGAGAAATAACAACTGACACAACAGAAATACAAAATATTGTAAGAAAACACTATGAAGAACTATATGCCAATAAACTAGACAACCTAGTAGAAATGGACAAATTCCTTAAAACATATAATCTCCCAAAAATTAATCTGGAAGAATCAGAAAACCTAAACAGACCAATTACAACAAATGAGATAGAAGCAGTTATCAAAAAACTCCCAACAAAAAAAAGTCCTGGGCCTAATGGCTTCACAAGTGAATTCTACCAAATATTCAAAGAACTAACTCCTATCCTTCTCAAGCTATTTCAAAAAATTCAAGAGGGAGGAAGGAAGACTTCAAAGCTCCTTTTAAGAGACGAACATAATTCTGATTCCAAAATCAGTCAAAGACAACACAAAGAAAGAAAATTATAGGCCAATATCCCTGATGAATGTAGATGCTAAAATCCTCAACAAAATATTAGCAAACTGGATGCAGCAATATATGAAAAAAATCATACACCATGATCAAGTGGGATTTATTTTGGGGAGGCAAGGCTGGTACAATATTTGCAAATCAATCAATGTGATTCATCGCATAAACAAAAAGAAGGAGAAAAACCACATAATAATTTCAATAGATGCAGAGAAAGCATTTGATAAAATCCAGCACCCATTCATGATCAAAACTCTCAGCAAAGTGGGAATACAGGTGACATATCTCAACATGATAAAGGCCATCTATGACAAACCCAAAGCTAACATCATACTCAATGGGCAAAAATTAAATGCAGCCTGACCAGGCAGTGGCGCAGTGGATAGAGCGTCAGACTGAGATGCACAGGACCCAGGTTCAAGAGTCCGAGGTCGCCAGCTTGAGCACAGCCTCATTTGGTTTGAGTAAAAGCCCACCAGCTTGAACCCAAGGTCACTGCCTCAAGCAAGGGGTTACTCAGTCTGATGAAGGCCCACGGTCAAGGCATATATGAGAAAGCAATCAATGAACAACTAAGGTGTAGCAACATGCAATGAAAAATTAATGATTGATGCTTCTCATCTCTCTCTGTTCCTGTCTGTCTGTCCCTGTCTATCTCTCTCTCTGATTCACTCTCTGTCTCTGTAAAAAAAAATTAACACAATCCTCTTAAGATCAGGAACTAGGCAGGTGTGCCCCCTTTCACCACTCTTATTTAACATAGTTCTGGAAGTCCTAGCCACAGCAATCAGACAAAAAATAGAAATAAAAGGCATTCAAATTGGAAAAGAAGAAGTAAAACTATCATTATTTGCAGATTATATGATATTGTATATAGAAAACCCTAAAGTCTCAGTAAAAAAAAATACTGTACCTGATAAATGAATGCAGCAAGGTGGCAGGATATAAAATTAATACTCAGAAATCAGAGGCATTTTTATACACCAACAATGAACTGTCTGAAAGAGAAATTAAGGATGCAATCCCCTTCACCATTGCAACAAAAAAATAAAGTATCTAGGGATAAATTTAACCAGGGAGATTAAAAACTTGTACTTGGAAAATTATAAAACATTGATAAAAAAGATCAGGGAAGATACAAACAAGTGGAAGCATATACTGTGCTCATGGTTAGGAAGAATAAACATCATTAAAATGTCTATATTACCAAAAGCAATTTAAAATTTCAATGCAGTACCAATTAAAATACCAATGACTTATTTCAAAGATATAGAACACATTTTCCAAAAATTTGTATAGAACCAAAAGAGAACACAAATAGCCTTAGGACAGTGACGTCACGGAAATGGCGCCGTGAGCAGCGCGTCCGACAGCTCTCCCCTAAATTACAACAAATTTATCAACTAGAAACAGAAAAATTTATCCTCGGAGCATTCCGGAGTTCCACACAAACTGATAGCGAAAGGACTGTTATCACTTGAATCTGAGAGACGAGGGTGTGGAGGAATCTACGACAGGGACGTTCTTTCAAACCGCAAGGAAGTGCGCCTGTGATGAGTCAGCCCATATACTTGGGAACCGCGAGCCGCCGCGAGCGGCCGACGCGAGCCGCCACCGCGAGCCGCCGCGAGCCCCCGCGAACCGCTACCGCGAGCAGCCGTGCGCGCGCCCAGTCCGGTTGAGCACCGCTGACGTTCCCAGCGGCCCGCACACTGCGAGTGGGGGTCGCCGGCCACCGGTGCCCGGAGCGCCGATTCGCGCGCGTGCCTTGGGCATTCCACGCGCCCAGGGCGCCCTGCTGGCCTGCACACCCAGGGGGCTCCATTATCCTGAGCCTGGTGCGGTCCAGCCGCCAGCGGCAGGGCGAGCGGGAGAGGCTTGGGAGATTCTCTCCATGGGCGGGGCACCTCACCCAGCCATTCAAGCTAACAATCAAGCATTGGGGGAGGGGCGCGCGCAGGCAGCCTAAAATACCTTCGGAAGCACAGCTGCGTCCCAATCACTGAAATTAGCTTAACCCATGAAATCTGCGCACCCTCAGTTCTATTTGATAAGATCTCTCTCAGTTCAGCGATCCAAGACAAGAGGCGTGATATTTTTTAGTGCCTCTCGCTAAAGGGGCGGGGGCAACTTCTGATTGATAGAGCCTCCATATTCAGGGATAAACGCTAACAAGAAGGACTTGGCAGATAATAAGGTCTATACTACACTAGTCATAAGCAGAGACTAGTGCCTCTTCTTCCCTGCAAAAACAGGCTACAAAGTGTGGAAAGCCTGGGTTGAGAGGTCCAACTAAATGATAGGCACTGAACAGTCACCTTGACAACAATTGACTCCCACCCCCGCCTGATTACACTGGAGGCCCTGACTCTCAGAGCCTTTTCCAAAGCCTTGCACTGAGTGGGGATAGAGTGGGGATTTCCCAGCTCTTTGAGCCTCTTACTCCCCAGGCAGAAGCAGTTGCAGCCTTATAGCTGGATCACCAGGCTGCTAATTCAGAAAAGGGGGACTAGGAGAGAGAATCCAGGAAAGCAAACTCTCTCATCGTTGGACCCTGCAAACGCCAACAAGCCTTTACTTCCAGCAAGACTAAAGCCAATTATATGACATTGCCAGAGAATCCCATCAACTGCAAATCCCTACCTAAGAGTGACACAGGGGCAGAGCCTGGGGTACAGAGTCACCGACCAGGAAGAGGGAGAGAAAAGAAAAAGGAAGAAGTTAACCTCTCAAAATCAAGAAAAACCCACAGACTTTACAACTTGATCCACTAATTTTTTTTTGTTGTTGTTGTTGTTTGTTTCTTCTATCTTTTTGCCTTTATTTCCTCCACCTCGGTCCTTCTATTCTCTGCCCATCTCATGCTTCCCCTTTCTTGAACTACACTACCCATGAGTGTTGCATTTTATTTTTCTTCTTCATCCTCACCCTCCTTTAAGGTTATACTCCAAAACACTTAACTCTCACTCTCTCCTCTTTTGTTTTTTTTTTCTTGCTTTATTTTGTTTTTTTCTCTTTCTATTTTATTTCTTCCTTCGTTGTTCTCTTTTTCTTATTTTTTCCTTTGTATTCGTTTTTTCTTTTCTCATTTTACTTTCATCCCATATAATCCTCAATCACGAACAAATAAGTTAATTTGGGACTCAAGGCTTTTTTTTTGGCTTTATTTCCCTTTTTTGCTTTTGTTTTTATTTTTTTTATTTTTTCTTGTTTGTTTATTCTTGTGGCATTTTGGGTCCTCCCAACCCAAGGTCTCCATTGTATTTAGTCTTCGCTCCACTTAATACAACAGATTTTTACTTATTATTTTATTTTTTCTTCTTTATTATTCTTTTTTGGTCCTTTTTTCTGGTTCCCTCTTATCCCTCTCATTATATCTCTTAGTTGACTATCACTTACAAGCAAATCATCTTATGCTTGTCTAAGATTTTCTTCCTTTTTTTTTTTTTTTTGCATTTTGTAGGCCCCTACTTCCTTTTTTTTGCCCCTTGAACTCTTCACCCCAAATCAGGCCCTCCATTATAGGCACGATATTTCCCTGAGGAGGGGAGAGGAGGGAAAGAGAAGAGAGAAAAAAAGGGGGAAATAATAAATTATTACTGGTTTTTTTTTGTGGGGTGTTTTACCTTTTTTTTTTTTTTTTTTTTTTTTTACTTTTTACTCTTTATTAATTCTAATTAGTGCTATCAATAAGACCACCCTCAGATGCCGATAAGAAAGAGGAAATTGAATATTATGGATACAAAAGAAAGAGAGGTAACACAAATAGATGTGGAAAAATCTATGGAGAAAAGACTTAACATATTGGAAGCCTTGGAGCTAAATGACAGAGAATTTAAAATAGAAATCTTAAAAATACTCAGAGAGATACAAGAAAACACAGAAAGGCAATATAGGGAGATCAGAAAACAACTCAATGAACACAAAGAATATATTACCAAGGAAATTGAAACTATAAAAACAAATCAAACAGAAATGAAAAACTCAATTCACGAGCTGAAAAACGAAGTAACAAGTTTAGCTAACAGAACAGCCCAGATTGAAGATAGGATTAGTGAAATAGAAGACAAACAACTTGAGGCACAACAGAGAGAAGAAGAAAGAGACTCAAAAATAATAAAAAACGAGAAAGCCCTACAGGAATTGTCTGACTCCATCAGAAAGAATAACATAAGAATAATAGGTATATCAGAGGGAGAAGAGAAAGAAAATGGAATGGAGAATATACTCAAAGAAATAATAGACAAGAACTTCCCAAGCCTGTGGAAGGAACTAAAGCCTCAAATTCAAGAAGCAAACAGAACACCAAGTTTTCTTAACCCCAACAAACCCACTCCAAGGCACATCATAATAAAGATGACACAAAACAATGACAAAGAAAAAATTCTCAAGGCAGCCAGGGAAAAGAAGAGTACAACATATAAAGGAAGGCCTATTAGATTATCATCAGATTTCTCAGCAGAAACTCTACAAGCTAGAAGAGAGTGGACCCCAATATTTAAAGCCCTGAAAGAGAGGAACTTTCAGCCAAGAATACTATACCCATCAAAGCTATCCTTCAAGTATGAAGGAGATATAAAAACATTCACAAATACAGAAAAGATGAGAGAATTTATCAACAGAAAGCCCCCACTCCAGGAAATACTAAAGGGGGTTTTCCAACCAGATTCAAAGAACAAAAGAAAACAACACCACAAGTAAGAGCTCCACCAAGAACACAATAAAACCAAACTTAAACTGTGACAACAAAGGAAAAAAAGGGGGGAGAGGATGGAGATTAACAGTAGCAAAGGATGATGAAGTGCAGAAATACTTATAAGATAGGGTACTACAATGAATATGGTAGGTACCCTTTTCATTACTTAATGGTAACCACCCTTAAAAAAAACCACCACAAAAACACTTGACTTAAAAAAGGTAGCAACAGAGGAAAGAAGTATGGAACACAAACAAACAAAAACAAATGATAGAAAAACAAAAGAGAAGAATCAAACTAGATACAAAACTAACAGAAAGCAATTTATAAAATGGCAGTAGGGAACCCACAAGTGTCAATAATTACACTAAATGTAAATGGATTAAACTTACCAATAAAAAGACACAGAGTAGCAGAATGGATTAAAAAAGAAAATCCAACTATATGCTGCCTACAAGAAACACATCTAAGCAACAAGGATAAAAACAAATTCAAAGTGAAAGGCTGGAAAACAATACTCCAAGCAAACAACACCCAAAAAAAAGCAGGCGTAGCAATACTCATATCTAATAATGCTGACTACAAAACAGAAAAAGTACTCAGAGACAAAAATGGTCATTTCATAATGATTAAGGGGAAGTTGAATCAAGAAGACATAACAATCCTTAATATATATGCACCAAACCAAGGAGCACCAAAATATATAAGACAGCTACTTATTGACCTTAAAACAAAAACTAACAAAAATACAATCATACTTGGAGACCTCAATATACCGCTGACGGCTCTAGATCGGTCATCCAAACAGAGAATCAATAAAGATATAGTGGCCTTAAACGAAATACTAGAACACCTGGATATGGTAGACATCTACAGGATACTTCATCCCAAAGCGACAGAGTATACATTTTTCTCTAGTGTACATGGAACATTCTCAAGAATTGACCATATGTTGGGCCACAAAGACAATATCAGCAAATTTAGAAAAATTGAAATTGTACCAAGCATATTTTCTGATCATAAAGCCCTGAAACTAGAATTCAACTGCAAAAAAGAGGGGGAAAAACCCACAAAAATGTGGAAACTAAACAACATACTTCTAAAAAATGAATGGGTCAAAGAAGAAATAAGCGCAGAAATCAAAAGATATATACAGACAAATGAAAATGAAAATACGACATATCAGAATCTCTGGGATGCAGCAAAAGCAGTAATAAGAGGAAAGTTCCTATCACTTCAGGCCTATATGAACAAACAAGAGAGAGCCGAAGTAAACCACTTAACTTCACACCTTAAGGAACTAGAAAAAGAAGAACAAAGACAACCCAAAACCAGCCGAAGAAAGGAGATAATAAAAATCAGAGCAGAAATAAATGAAATAGAGAACAGAAAAACTATAGAAAAAATCAATAAAACAAGGAGCTGGTTCTTTGAAAAGATCAACAAAATTGACAAACCCTTGGCAAGACTCACCAAGGAAAAAAGACACAGGACTCAAATAAATAAAATCCAAAATGAAAGAGGAGAGATCACCACAGACATCATAGATATACAAAGAATTATTGTAGAATACTATGAAAAATTATATGCCACCAAATACAACAATCTAGAAGAAATGGATAAATTCCTAGAACAATACAACCTTCCTAGACTGAGTCATGAAGATGCAGAAAGCTAAACAGACCAATCAGCAGGGAGGAAATAGAAAAAACTATTAAAAATCTCCCCAAAAATAAAAGTCCAGGCCCAGACGGTTATACTAGTGAATTCTATCAAACATTCAAAGAAGACTTGGTTCCTATTCCACTCAAAGTCTTCCAAAAAATTGAAGAAGAAGCAATACTTCCAAACACATTTTATGAGGCCAACATAACCCTCATACCAAAACCTGGCAAGGATGGCACAAAGAAAGAAAACTACAGACCAATATCTCTAATGAATACAGATGCTAAAATACTAAACAAAATACTGGCAAACCGAATACAACAACATATTAAAAAAATAATACATCATGATCAAGTGGGATTCATCCCAGAATCTCAAGGATGGTTCAACATACGCAAAACCGTTAACGTAATACACCATATCAACAAAACAAAGAACAAAAACCACATGATCTTATCAATAGATGCAGAAAAGGCTTTTGATAAAATACAACACAATTTTATGTTTAAGACTCTCAACAAAATGGGTATAGAAGGAAAATATCTCAACATGATAAAGGCCATATATGATAAACCATCAGCCAACATCCTATTAAACGGCATAAAACTGAGGACTTTCTACCTTAAATCAGGAACAAGACAGGGTTGTCCACTCTCTCCACTCTTATTCAATGTGGTGCTAGAAGTTCTGGCCAGAGCAATCAGACAAGACAAAGAAATAAAAGGCATCCATATCGGAAAAGAAGAAGTAAAGCTATCACTTTTTGCTGATGATATGATCCTATACATTGAAAACCCGAAGGACTCCACAAAAAGATTATTAGAAACAATAAACCAATACAGTAAGGTCGCAGGATACAAAATTAACATACAAAAGTCCATAGCCTTTCTATATGCCAACAATGAAATATTAGAAAACGAACTCAAAAAAATAATCCCCTTCACGATTGCAACAAAAAAAATAAAATACCTAGGAATAAACATAACAAAGAACGTAAAGGACCTATATAATGAAAATTACAAAGCATTGTTAAGGGAAATCGAAAAAGATACAATGAGATGGAAAAATATTCCTTGTTCTTGGATAGTAAGAATAAATATAATCAAAATGGCCATATTACCCAAAGCAATATACAAATTTAATGCAATTCCCATCAAAATCCCTATGAGATTTTTTAAAGAAATGGAACAAAAAATCATCAGATTTATATGGAACTATAAAAAACCCCGAATAGCCAAAACAATCCTAAGGAAAAAGAATGAAGCTGGGGGCATTACAATACCTGACTTTAAACTATATTATAGGGCCACGATAATCAAAACAGCATGGTATTGGCAGAAAAATAGACACTCAGACCAATGGAACAGAATAGAAAGCCCAGAAATAAAACCACATATATATGGTCAAATAATCTTTGATAAAGGGGCCAACAACACACAATGGAGAAAAGAAAGCCTCTTCAACAAATGGTGTTGGGAAAACTGGAAAGCCACATGCAAAAGAATGAAACTCGACTATAGCCTGTCCCCGTGTACTAAAATTAATTCAAAATGGATCAAAGACCTAAATATAAGACCTGAAACAATAAAGTACATAGAAGAAGACATAGGTACTAAAATCATGGACCTGGGTTTTAAAGAACATTTTATGAACTTGACTCCAATGGCAAGAGAAGTGAAGGCAAAGATAAATGAATGGGACTACATCAGAATTAAAAGTTTTTGCTCAGCAAGAGAAACTGATATCAAAATAAACAGACAGCCAACTATATGGGAACTGATATTTTCAAACGACAGCTCAGATAAGGGCCTAATATCCAAAATTTACAAAGAACTCATAAAACTCAACAACAAACCAACAAACAATCCAATAAAAAAATGGGAAGAGGACATGAACAGACACTTCTCCCAGGAAGAGATACAAATGGCCAACAGATATATGAAAAGATGCTCAGCTTCATTAGTTATTAGAGAAATGCAAATCAAAACTACAATGAGATACCACCTCACTCCTGTTAGATTAGCTATTATCAACAAGACGGGTAATAGCAAATGTTGGAGAGGCTGTGGAGAAAAAGGAACCCTCATTCACTGTTGGTGGGATTGTAAAGTAGTACAACCATTATGGAGGAAAGTATGGTGGTTCCTCAAAAAACTGCAAATAGAACTACCTTATGACCCAGCAATCCCTCTACTGGGTATATACCCCAAAACCTCAGAAACATTGATACATGAAGACACATGTAGCCCCATGTTCATTGCAGCACTGTTCACAGTGGCCAAGACATGGAAACAACCAAAAAGCCCTTCAATAGAAGACTGGATAAAGAAGATGTGGCACATATACACTATGGAATACTACTCAGCCATAAGAAATGATGACATCAGATCATTTATAGCAAAATGGTGGGATCTTGATAACATTATAAGGAGTGAAATAAGTAAATCAGAAAAAAACAAGAACTACATGATTCCATACATTGGTGGAACATAAAAATGAGACTAAGAGACATGGACAAGAGTGTGGTGGTTACCAAGGGTGGGGGGGAGGGAGGACATGGGAGGGAGGGAGGGAGAGAGTTAGGGGGAGGGGGAGGGGCACAGAGAACTAGATAGAGGGTGACGGAGGACAATCTGACTTTGGGCGAGGGGTTTGCAACATAATTTGATGACAAAATAACCTAGACATGTTTTCTTTGAATATATGTACCCTGATTTATTAATGTCATCCCATTACCATTAATAAAAATTTATTAAAAAAAAAAACAAATAGCCTTAGGAATCATGAAAAGGAAGAATAAAGTGGGAGGTTTCACACTTCCAGATATCAAGTTATACTACAAGGCCATTGTATACAAAACAGCCTGGTACTGGTATAAGAACAGGCATACAGATAAATAAAACAGAATAGAGAACCCAGAAATAAAGCCAAATCTTTATAGACAACTGATATTTCACAAAAGAGGTAAGAGCATACAATGGAGTAAAGACAGCCTCTTCAACAAATGGTGTTGGGAAAATTGGACAGCTACCTGCAAAAAAAATGAAATTAGATGACCGACTTACACCATTCACAAAAATAAACTCAAAATAGATAAAAGACTTAAATGTAAGCCGTGAAACCATAAGCATCTTAGAAGAAAACATAGGCAGTAAGCACTCTGACATCTCTCGCAGCAATATATTTGCCGATTTATCTCCACGGGCAAGTGAAATAAAAGACAGGATATACAAATGGGATTATATCAAACTAAAAAGCTTTTGCACAGATAAAGACAATAAGAACAGAATAAAAAGACTAACTACACAATGGGAGAACATATTTGACAATACGTCTGATAAAGGGTTAATAACCAAAATTTATAAAGAACTTGTAAAACTCAATACCAGGAAGACAAACAATCCAATCAAAAAATGGGCAAAAGAAATTAATAAAAACTTCTCCAAAGAGGACATACAGATAGCCAATAGGCATATAAAAAAATGCTCAACAACACTAATCATTAGAGAAATGCAAATTAAAACCACAATGATATATTACCTCACACCAGTCAGAATGGTGCTCATCAACAAAACAACACAGAATAAGTGCTGGCAAGGATGTGGAGAAAATTGAACCCTCCTGCACTGCTGGTGGGAATGCATACTGGTGGAGCCACTGTGGAAAACAGTATGGAGATTCCTCCAAAAATTAAAAATCGAACTACATTTTGACCCAGCTATCCCACTTTTAGGAATATACCCCAAGAACACCATAGCACTGTTTCAAAAGAAGAAATGCACCTCCATGTTTATGGCAGTATTGTTCACAATAGCAAAGATCTAGAAACAGCCCAAGTGTCCGTGGGGATTATAGAGTTGGGGGGGGGGAGGAGAGGGAGAAGGTTGGGGGAGGGGAGGGGCACAAAGAAAACCAGTTAGAAGGTGAGGGAAGACAATTGGACTTTGGGTGATGGGAATGCAGCATAATCAAATGTCAAAATAACCTGGAGATGTTGTCTCTGAACATATGAACCCTGATTTATTAATGTCACCCCATTAAAATTAATTTAAAAAATCAAATAAAAGGATTTTCAATTCATAAAAAAATAAAATAAAAAATAAACTTAAATTCCATTAAAAAAAATAAATTAGGCCCTGGCCGGTTGGCTCAGCGGTAGAGCGTCGGCCTGGCGTGCAGGGGACCCGGGTTCGATTCCCGGCCAGGGCACAAAGGAGAAGCGCCCATTTGCTTCTCCACCCCCTCCTTCCTCTCTGTCTCTCTCTTCCCCTCCCGCAGCTGAGGCTCCATTGGAGCAAAGATGGCCCGGGCACTGGGGATGGCTCCTTGGCCTCTGCCCCAGGCACTAGAGTGGCTCTGGTCGGGGCAGAGCGATGCCCCGGAGGGGCAGGGCGTCGCCCCCTGGTGGGCAGAGCGTTGCCCCTGGTGGGCGTGCCGGGTGGATCCCGGTCGGGCGCATGCGGGAGTCTGTCTGACTGTCTCTCCCCGTTTCCAGCTTCAGAAAAATACAAAAAAAAAAAGAAATTATAGCATATTATGATTTATGAAGACATGAATGGACCATGAGAACATTATACTGAGTGAAGTATGTAAATAAGAAAAATCTAAGAACTATACAATTTCATACATATGTGGGATATAAAAATGAGACTCATCAACATAAATAAATGTAAAATGATTACCAGGGAGAGGATAGAATTAAAATGGGACAAATATATGGTTATTGAAAATTATTTTACTTTAGGTGATGGGCGTACAATACAATCACCATTTTACATGTTATATAAAGGTTTTACTGAAACTTATGTAAACTAGTCCCTCATCTATTATTCCAGAACCCAGTGTGATAGGCGAAAATTCACAAGGTAAAACCCTTATATTTATTTTATTATTTATATATATTTTAAGGGTTTATAAACCCTCCCCACATTCTTATAAACATTTCCACACTGTTATTAACCTTTCCCACACTTATTTTGCTTATTTTACCACAAAAAAATTTAAATAATATATATGTAAAACTACCTATATACCACAAAATCCCATAATATAGCAGAAAATCTGCAAGAAATTTAAAAAATCTGAGATACAATGAGACTGTGAAAAGTAAACTGTGATATGGCAATGGATGACTGTACTTTTATTGATCAATGTAACATCATTAAATTTAATCTTTTAAATTAAAAAAATTGCATTAGAAATAAATTTAACTAAGGAGGTAAAAGACCTATCCTATACACTGAAAATCCCAAGATCCTGAAAAAAGAATTTGAACAAGATACAAATGAATGAAAGCATGTATCATATTCATAAATAGGAATAATTAAGATCATTAAAAAGTGCATACTTCCCAAAGCAATCTACATATTTATTGCAATTTCAGTGATGTTACTAATAAAATTTTTCACAGAACAAGAATAAATAATCTGAGATTTATATGGAAACAAAATGACCCTCAAAACCCACAGTACTCTTGAGAAAGAACTATGCTTCTGGTATAACACTGCTCAATATCAAACTACTACAAAGCCTTAGGAATGCAAACAGCATGGTACTGAGTAAAATCAGACATATAGTTTAATGGAACAGAATAAAGAGCCCAGAAGTAAATCCACACTTATATGGTCAATTAATATTTGACAAAGGAGACAAGAACATACAATGAAATAAAGATAAACATTCAATAAATGGTGATGTGAAAATCTGACATATATATGCAAAAATATCTGAGACTAGATCACTTTTTTATACCATGCACAAGAATAAAATCAAAATGGACTGAAGACTTAAATGGAAGACTCAAAACCATAAAACTCCTAGAAGATAACATAAGCTGTAAAATTTAAGACATTTTCTATCACAGTATTTTATGATATATCTTCTCAACAAGGAAAACAGAAGCAAAAATGAACAAATAAAAATACTTCATACTTGAAATGAAACCATCAACAAAACTAAAGACAACCTATTCAATGGAAGAAAATATTCACCAACATAAGGGTTTAATATTCAAAATTTATAAGGAACTCATACACCTCAATGTGAAAAAAAAATACCCTCAAACACTACAATTAAAAAATGGACAATTATTTTCAACAGACAGTTCTCCAAAGAGGAGATTATATATATATATATATATATATATATATATATATATATATATATATATATATAATATTACACAACATTACTAGTCATAGAGAAATACAAATTAAATATATATAAATATTACACAACATTACTAGTCATAGAGAAATACAAATTAAAACCACAATGAGATATTACCTTACAGCTCTCAGAGTGGCTGTTATTAATAAATCCACAAATCTCAAATGTTGGTGATAATGTGGACAAAAGGGAACCCTCATGCACTGTTTGTGAGAATGCAGGTTGGTGCAGCCACTATGGAAAAAAGTGTGGAGTGTCCTCAAAAACTTTAAAGTGGAACTGACTTATTACCCATAATTCCACTTATAGAGATTTATCCAAAGAAATCCAAAACACTAATTCAAGAGAATACATGCACATTTTGTTCATTGCAGTATTTTTATAATAGCCAAGCTATAGAAGAAGCAATGCAAGTGTCAATCAATATATGAGTGGATAAAAAAGCAGAGGTACATATATGCTATGGAATATTACTCTGCCATAAAAGTGAAATCTCACTATTTATGACAGCATAAATGGCCCCAGAAGATATCATTCTTCGTGAAATATAAGTCAAAGAAAGACAAATACCACATCATTTATTTTTATGTGGTATCCAAAGTAAAAAATAAACAAAATTGAAACAAACTCATAGACACAGAGGAGACTGGTATTTGCCAGAGGCTTTGAGAGACAAAGAAAAAGAGGCAAACAAATTAAGAAGTAGAAATTGGTTGTTAGAAAATAGTGAAGGGGATGGAATGTACATCATATTCCTATATAGCTCATAATACTGTGATAAGTACGTATGATGACAAGTGAGTACTGGAAATATTGTGGAGAACACTTTGTAAAGTATATAGTAGTTTAACCACTATGCCATACACCTGAAACCAATATCAATAATATTGCAAGTAAACTCTAGTAGAAAAAAATAGAGTACTGTTAACTATACTCATCATGCTGTACCTTTCTACTCATCCTACATGACTGCAGCTTTGTACCCTTTGAATAACATGTCCCCAATTGTCCCACCTTCTATGTCTGGTAACCACCATTGTACTCTTTGCTTTTTTGTATTTGATATTTTAAGGTTCCACATATAAATGAGATCATACTTTTTTCTTTCTCTGTTTTGTGTTTGACTTACTTCACTTCACATGATATCCTGCAGATTAATTGCTGTCAATGACAGGATCTCTTTCTTCTTCAGGCTGAATAATATGCTTAGATTGTTTTTAAATCAAATGACTATGAATGATTGAGATTTTTCTTTGTTTTATATCTGGTTAAGTTTTATATACAGGAAAGATACTAATTTTGTAAACAGATACCTAATGTTTTTTGTTTCTAATAGGGTTTCAATTTACTCTCTGGGTTTTACAGATGGATAATCATATTATTTGCAAATTTGGATAATTTTGTCACTTTTTTATTTCTTTCACTCAGATATGTATGTTAATATGATAGGCTTAGCTTTGCCTTGTTCATCATTAGGTAGTTTTTTTTTTCCTTAATTCACTTTAATATTGATTTAGTGCTTTGGAAAGATTGTACTATTTATAAGATTATGAAATTCTAAGTTTAATTACGTTTATTATTTCCCACTTTTGGTAATATTAAAGATTTACATTCTATATTTTAATATACATCTGTTTAACTTTATAAATTTTATTAGTATATTTAAACATCTATTAATTGACTTATAAATGGTATTTCTCAGTTACTCTTCCTGGATAAGAAAGATATTTAAGTACTTAAACTTTCTACCCTCACTTTATTTCTCACACTTTCATGAATTTTCAACTCTGTTGCAATTTTTATATTGGCAGTGTTTATAACATTTATTTTTTGTTCTATAATTGTAAGTCCTCTAGTTTTTATTTTAAATTCCAAATATTAATGGAATTAATACTTGATCCCATTTCTTTCATGTTAATATTTCTACAATTTTTTTTAATTTAAATGTTTGAGTTTACTGTACATTTGTGTTAAGTACATTTTTGGAAAAGAAGTTCATGATTGTTATTGTTCTGGCAGAAGTTCTATCTATATATGTTGTGGGTTGAGATTGTGACAATTTCTGAGTTTAATTAAAGAAAGAGCTTTCTTCTCTGTTTCTTATTCTTTTTTACTATTTTGTGGAGGATTTTATTGCAAGAAGTAGAACAACAATGTTATTAATCTGTTATCTTCTATCAGAAGTCTCCTGAAATACTGCTTTTTATTGAACTTCTTACTTCATAAAGTGGTAAATTTAAGAATTTTGGAGTTTTAGATCTGTCATTTTTCTAGCTGTGGAGCTTGGGGATATTACCTAATCTTCATGAAACTCAATTTCTTTATCTATAATATAGGGATTATAAAACAGATGCTATACTTAAAATTTTTCTAGGAAACTGTCATATTATGCCTTTCATCTAAACTTATTTATTAATAGCTACCATAGTACTTACCAAAATGATACTGTAAAATGGGTATTCTCATTATCATAGTGCCTACCTCACAGTTTTGCTGTGAGAATTAAATTAAACAGATTTTATCTGAAAATAAATGTACAGTGTCCTTCCAGGAGAGTACTTTCTAGCCTGCAGTCTGGTTGCTGAGGTGTATAAAAGTAAATCTTATCAGCTTGGATGGTCTCCATTAGGATGTGCTCAGAGACCCCACTTCTCTGGCTGCTTCAAATTCTAAGGCTTACACTAGCTACAGTGCCTATACAGAAGGAATGCATAGAAATTATCTCTTAATAACCATCAGGGTCTATTTATATACCTAAATATGGCAGAAAGAACACTAACTATGCCGATTCTGTTTTTGTACAGAAGTGAAAAGTATATTTTGAATTCAAAATCTAAGTATAAATGAAGATTTCAAAAGGATAAATGAGGGCATAAAGTGGAAATGTATGGACATTTGCCTTTCCTTAGATAAACAGTGAAATGTAAGTCATCTGAATATTAGAAATTATTTAAAACTATTCATTACAAAAAAACTATTTATTACTCAAATTTGTGAATATATAACTGAGAAGGGGTTAGAAGTAGCAGGAGATCATCAAACATCAAGGTTTTCACTTCTATATATTACATTCTTCTATCTATATAAACATCCTGGTGGAAATTAAAATTATTTTCCCTAAAAAACTGTCATGACTTTACTATTAAATATTTTGCATATTCTTTTGAAAATGTTAGAATAAAAGAAAAATTGAGTTATATGAGTCTAGGCAGAATTTTCCTTATTAGTTAGTAGATATAAAGAAAATGAGTTGGGCAATTCAGAAACAGACAAACGATTTCTCTGTCCTTTCTTGTGGTGAGATTTTCAAAATGTATATCACTTATTTAATGAATACCTAAATAGAATTAAGATGCTTACAAACTGACAAAATAATAAAAGGACTTTTTCTCTTAACTATCTCTTTTTTTCCCCAAGTGATAAAGACTGTCTCTAAAGAGCTCATGTTGTAGTTCAACTTAATAATGCCAATGTTCATAAAAATTAAAATTTTCAAAATATACTTTCAGTTAATGATTCCATAATAAAAATAATCTACATAGTTATTTTTTTCTTTTTTCTTTTTTTGTATTTCTCTGAGGCTGGAAACGGGGAGAGACAGTCAGACAGACCCCCGCATGCACCCGACCGGGATCCACCCGGCATGCCCACCGGGGGCGACGCTCTGCCCACCAGGGAGCGATGCTCTGCCCCTCCGGGGTGTCGCTCTGTTGCGACCAGAGCCACTCCAGCGCCTGGGGCAGAGGCCAAGGAGCCATCCCCAGCGCCCAGGCCATCCCTGCTCCAGTGGAGCCTCACTGCAGGAGGGGAAGAGAGAGACAGAGAGGAAGGAGAGGGGGAGGGGTGTAGAAGCAGACGGGCGCTTCTCCTGTGTGCCCTGACCGGGAATCGAACCCGGGACTTCTGCACGCCAGGCTGATGCTCCACCACTGAGCCAACCGGCCAGGGCCCATAGAGTTATTTTAGTGAGTTCTCTTGGATTACTTCAGATAAAGCTATATATTGAGAAGAATATGATATGATGCTCTTTGCATATATTGATTGTGGATAGCAAAATCTATAATTATAGTGTCCGTTGCTTAAGTTACAAGATAATTTTAACATATTTTATTTTTTAATTTTTATTAATTTTAATTTATTATGTTTACATGGATTCAAGTGTTTCACTGAATAGAACACCCTCACACCCCACCTCAGTGTCCCTCTCCCCTTAACTCCCTTCGCCCTTCCCTCTAGGATATGCTGTCTTGTTATCTGTATCTCTGTGTTATGTACATATAAATATAATTTCACTAATCACTTCACCTTCTCTGATCCCAGTCATTCATCCCACTTTCCTTTGACTGCTAATCCTCTGGTCCTTGTGTCCATGCCTCTGCCTCTTTTCTGTTCCTCAGTTCACTTTGTTCATTAGATTTCACATATAAGTGAGATTATATGATATTTTTCTTTCTCTGCCTGGCTTACTTCACTTAGCATGATAATCTCTAGGTCCATCCATGCTGTTGTAAAACATAATATTTCCTTCTTTTTCACAGACATGTAGTATTACATTGTGTGTATGTACCACAGTTTCTAATCCATTGTCCACTGATGGACAGTTGGGTTGTTTCTACATCTTGGTTATTGTAAACAATGTTGCAATAAACATGGGTGTCCATATCTTTTTTTGAATCAGTGATTTGGTATTCTAAGGATATATTTTGAAAAGTGGAATAGCTGGGTCAAAGGCATTTTCTTTTTTAATTTTTTAAGAAAACTCCATACTGTTCTCCACAGTGGCTGCACAAGTCTGCATTCCCACCAACAGTGCAGGAGGGTTCCCTTTTCTCCACACCCTCGTCAGCACATATTGTATGTTATTTTGTTATTGAGTACCATTCTGACAGGTGAGGTGACACCACATTGTGGTTTTAATTTACATTTCTCAGATCATTAGTGACATTGATAAATTTTTTTTGTATTTTTCTGAAGTTGGAAACGGGGAGGCAGTCAGACAGAATCCCACATGTGCCTGACCGGGGATTCCGGCATGCCCACCAGGGGGCGATGCTCTGCCCATCTGGAGCATTGCTCTGTTGCAACCAGAGCCATTCTAGCGCCTGAGGCAGAGGTCATAAAGCCATCCTCAGTGCCTGGGGCAACTTTGCTCCAATGGAGCCTTGGATGCGGGAGGGGAAGAGAGAGACAGAGAGGAAGGAGAGGGGGAGGGGTGGAGAAGCAGATGGGCGCCCTGTGTGCCCTGGCCAGGAATCAAACCCCGAACTCCTGCATGCCAGGCCGACGTTCTACAATTCTACAACTGAGCCAACCAGCTAGGGCTGACATTGATAATTTTTTAAAGGTTTAAGTGAGATATATATTTTTATTTTTATTTCTTAGATTTTATTTATTCATTTTTAGACAGAGAGTAGAGAGTAAAGACAGAGAGAGAAGGGGGAGGAGCAGGGAGCATCACCTCCCATATGTGCCTTGACCAGGCAAGCCCAAGGATTTGAACCAGCAACCTCAGCATTCCAGGTTGATGCTTTATCCATTGCACCACCACAGGTTAGGCAACATTGATCATTTTTATAGGCCTATTAACCATCTGTATGTTTTCTTTGGAAAAGTATCTATTCAGTTCTTTTGCCCATTTTTTTTTTGTATTTTTCTGAAGCTGGAAACAGGGATAGACAGTCAGACAGACTCCCGCATGCACCAGACCAGGATCCACCTGGCACGCCCACCAGGGGGCGATGCTCTGCCCACCAGGGGGCGATGCTCTGCCCCTCCCGGGCATCGCTCTGTCACGACTAGAGCCACTCTAGCACCTGGGGCAGAGGCCAAGGAGCCATGCCCAGCACCCGGGCCGTCCTTGCTCCAATGGAGCCTCGCTGCGGGAGGGGAAGAGAGAGACAGAGAGGAAGGAGAGGGGGAGGGGTGGAGAAGCAGATGGGCGCCCCTCCTGTGTGTCCTGGCCAGGAATTGAACCCAGGACCTCTGCACGCCAGGCCGATGCTCTACCACTGAGCCAACTGGCCAGGGCCTTCTTTTCCCCATTTTTTATTTGGATTGTTTCACTTCCTAGTGTTGATTTTCAGATGTTCTTGATAAATTTTAGTTATTAACCCCTTATCAGACATATTAAAGAATATGTTCTCCCGTTGTGTTGGTTGCCTTTTTATTTTGCTGAACTAAAAAAAAAAATCATAAATCATGGTCAAGTGGGATTTATTCTGGGGAAGCAAGGCTGGTACAATATTTTCAAATAAATTAATGTGATTTATCACATAAAAAATAAAAAATAAAAATCACATGATAATATAAATAGATGCAGAAATGCATTTGATAAAATCTAGCACTCATTTATAATCAAAGCTTTCAGCAAAGTGGGAATTCAGATAACATACAGCAGCATAATAAAGGCTATCTATGACAAAACCACAGGCAACATCATACTTAATGGACAAAAGTTAAAAGAAATCCCCTAGAGATCAGGAAGAAGGCAGAGGTGGGTGCCTCCTTTCATCACTTTTATTCAACATAGTTCTAGAAGTCCTAGCCACAGCAATCAGACAAGAAGAAGAAATAAAAGGCATTCAAATTGGAAAAGAAGTAAAACTGTTTTGATTTTTTGATAACATGATACTGTACATAGAAAACCTTAAAATATCAGTCAAGAGCCCCCGCCTGCCTGCCCGCGCCTGGCGGCGGAGTGGAGCGGCGCCGGGGCTGAGCCAGGCGCACACGGGCCGCCACATGTGCTGTGCCGGGAGCAGCTGCCGAGCGGGCGGACAGCGAGTGCGAGAGGCCCCGTCGGAGCAGTCGCGGGAGAGCGCCAGAGATGGGAGAACAGCCCATATTCACCACGCGAGCTCACGTCTTCCAGATTGACCCCAACACCAAGAAGAACTGGGTGCCTGCGAGCAAGCAGGCCGTCACTGTTTCCTACTTCTACGATGTCACAAGGAACAGCTATCGGATCATCAGTGTGGATGGAGCCAAGGTGATTATAAACAGCACGATCACGCCCAATATGACATTCACCAAAACATCGCAGAAGTTTGGGCAGTGGGCCGACAGCAGAGACAACACAGTGTTTGGTTTGAGGTTTTCGTCGGAGCAGCAACTGACAAAGTTTGCAGAGAAATTCCAGGAGGTGAAAGAAGCTGCCAGGCTGGCCAGCCAGAGATAAGTCGCAGGAGAAAATCGAGACCTCGAGTAATCATTCCCAAGAGTCTGGGTGTGAAACCACATCTTCTACTCAGGCATCCAGTGTCAATGGGACAGATGATGAGAAGGCCTCTCATGTGAGCCCTGCGGACACCCACCTCAAGTCTGAAAACAACAAGCTGAAGATCGCTTTGACACAGAGCGCTGCCAACGTGAAGAAATGGGAGATCGAGCTGCAGAGCATGAGGGAGAGCAACGCCCGGCTGACTACGGTGCTGCAGGAGTCTGCGACCAGCGTGGAGCAGTGGAAGAGGCAGTTCTCCATCTGCCGCGACGAGAATGACCGGCTGCGGCGCAAGATTGACGAGTTGGAGGAACAGAGCAGCGAGATCAACAGGGAGAAGGAGGAAAACATCCAGCTGAAGATAAGAATCGAAGCGCTGGAATCGGAACTCCGGGAAAAGGAGACGGAGTTGAAAGATCTCCGAAAACAAAATGAAATCATACCTCAGCTCGTGTCAGAGTGTGAATACGTCTCAGAGAAGTTAGAGGCAGCAGAAAAAGACAATCAAAACCTGGAAGACAAAGTGCGTTCGCTGAAGATGGACATTGAGGAGAGTAAATATCGACAGCGCCACCTGAAGGTGGAGTTCAAGAACTTCCTGGAGCTGTTAGATGGGAAGATCTATGACCTGCATGACTTCCGCCGAGGCCTCTCCAAGCTGGGCACTGACAACTAGGGTGGCACCGGGCCCCCAGGAGTCCCAGGTGTGCGCCCGACACAGACAGGACAGGACGTCCTCCTGTTGGTGTTGCTTCTGTAAATGCAGGCACGTTGGTCGTGTTTCCAGACCAGCTGTGCGGTCCACTCCCTTGTCTCCAGAATAGAAATCTCTCGCTTCTCCAGCCTCTCAAGGTTGTGGGAAACTGGAAGATTCTGACTCAGGAATCCCGAACTAGGTCTACCTTAAATGTTTATGCAGTCAGGGCAGGGATGTTTATATCTTTCTTAAGGGTTGTTGCAACCATATGAACTGAAATAAGTTTTCTAATCTAAATATGAATATACTTTACACCTCCTTCTTTAAAATAGCATTTGGAGTATTTGAATATCCACCAGGTGCCCTTGTGTGGGGCGTGGAGGTAGGGAATTCCTTCTCAGTAAGCATCAGGTGCTTGGGAACAGCCACTCAGCAGACTGGGCAGAGAAAGAAGGCGAGCTTCCTGAAGTAGGCACACTTCCGGCCTGCCTGTTTGTAAGGTTGCGACAGTGCTCCTTTCTTGGTTTTTATTTCTGAGCCAATTTTTGTGCTGTGGGAACAGCACGCAGTGAGGGTGCCTAGCACAGTGCCTGGCACAAAGTAGGTGCTTAATAAATACTTGTTCAATTAAAATATATATAAAAAATCAGTCAATAAACTACTAGACATGATAAATTAATTTAGGAAGGTGGAAGGATATAAAATTAAAATTCAGAAAACAGTGGTATTTTTGTACACTAACAATAAACTGCCTGAAAGAGAAATTAAGGAAACAATCCTCTTCATTATTGTAACAAAAAAAAAGAACCTAAGAGTAAATTTAACAAAGGAGGTAAAAGACTAGTACTTGGAAAATCATAAAATATTGGAAAAAGAAATTAAAAAAAGATATAAAAAAGTGGAAGCATATACCATGTTCATGGATAAAAAGAATAAACATCATTGAAATATCTATATTACCCAAAGCAATCTATAAATTCAATGCAATTTCTATTAAAACACCAATTATATACTTCAAAGATGCAGAACAAATATTCTAAAAAATTATATGAAACCAAAAAGGACATGAATAGCCTCACCGATCTTGAAAATGAAGAATAAAGTTGGAGGTATCACATTTCCTGACATAAAGTCATATTACAAAGCTATAATAATCAAAACAGCTTGGTACTGGCATAAAAACAGGCATACAGATCAATGAAACAGAACAGAGAACCCAGAAATATTGAATAAATCCATGCCTTTATGGTCAATTGATATTTGACAAAGGAAGTAAGAGCATACAATGGAGTCAAGATAGTCTCTTTAATAAATGGTGTTGAGAAAATTGGACAAGTTCATGCAAAAAAATGAAGCTATACTACTAACTTACAATATTCACAAAAATAAACTCAAAGTGGATAAAAGACTTAAATGCAAGTCAAGAAACCATATACATCTTGAAAGAAAACATAGGCAGTAAACTCTCCAATAACTCACATAGCAATATTTTTGCCAATTGATCTACATGGCCAAGTGAAATAAAGGATAGGATAAACAAATGGGACTATATCAAACTAAAAAGCTTTTGCACAGCAAAAGATACCATTAACATAATTTTAAGATATTTTAAAATATAGTAATTAAAATTAGGATGACAATGGATTGAGAATCAATAACAGAAAAATAAAAAAAAATAAAGTAGAGTATACATAAGAATTTAGTATCGCCCTGGCCAGATACCTGAGTTGGTTAGATCCTTGTCCTGAAGTACAGAAGTTGTCAGTTGAATGGTTTGATCCCCAGTCAGGGCACATACAGGAACAGGTTGATGTTCCTACTTCTCTCTTTCTTTCTCCCTCAATTTCTGACTAAAATCCATAAATAATTTTAAAAAAAAATTTAAAAAGGCCCTGGCTGGTTGACACTCTTGTAGAGCATTGGCTCGGCATGTGGAAGTCACAGGTTTGATTCCCAGACAGTGCACACAGGAGAAACAACTATCTGCTTCTCCACTCCTATCCTTCTCCCCCTCTCTTTCCCTCCTGCAGCCATTCCTCAAATGTTCAAGTGGGTTAGCTCCAGACACTGAGGATGGCTCTATGGCTTTGTTTCAGGTACTAAAATCACTCAGTTGCTAAGCAACAGAGCAGCATCCCCAGATGGGCAGAGTATCTCCCAGTAGCGGCTTGTCAGGTGGATCCCAGTCTGGGTGCACATGGAGGGAGTCTGTCTTACTGCCTCCCCACCTCTCACTTAATTAAAAAAAATTAATTAGTATTTATGAAGGAATCCTTGGAAGATAATTTGGCATGATGTAACATTTATTAAGTCATTATCTCATGCACTTAAATGGTGAGGATACTGACTGGGGTAATAACTATGGAAAACAGTATAGAGTTTACTTAAAAAATAAAAAAAATGGAACTTCCCTTTATTCCAGGAATTCTACTTTTGGGAATATAGCTAAAAATACTCAAAACAGTGATTTGAAAGAGTATATGCACCCCTATGTTTATGGCAATGTTATTTACAGTAACAAAGATCTAGAAATAAGCCAGGTGTTCATCATTAGCTGAATAAAAGTGCTGTGTTACATTTACAGAATTGAATATTACTCAGTGGTAAAACAAAAACGAAAGAAAAAAAGAAAATCACACCTTATGTGACAGCATGGGTGGACCAGGTGACTATTATGCTAAGTAAAATAAGCCAATCAGAGAAAGACAAATGCCATAGGATCTCACTTACATATGGATTTTAATAAACAAAATAATTTAACAAACAAAATAGAAAAAGCATAGCTACATTGACTGACATCAGAGTGGACAGGTTTGGGGACTAGGTAAAAAAAAAAAGGAATTAACCTATCTATCTATCTATCATCTAATCTATAGACATATAGACACAAATGACAGTATCATTATAGAGAGAAAGGTGGTGTGATGAGGTGGAAGTAGGCAAAAGCAGGATAAATGGGGATGGGAAGAAATTTGACTTTGGGTGGTGAGCATTCGATGCAGTATGTAAATGATGTTTTATTGAGTTTTATACTTGCAACCTGTATGGTTTAATTAACCAATGTTACCCCAATAAATTAAATTAAAAATCATGATGTGAATATTGGCCATTTACAGCAGAAAACATGTTTATACTGCATAGCATAGCATGTACTAAAATAAATCTCAGTACATTGTAATAATAAAATGAAAACCTAAAGCCATAAATTGTAATAAAAAATAGAGGTTAAATAACACTGGTTCTGAGACAGGAAATAGGCTTTTAATTACAACAATGCAAGAAGTTGTAAATAAAATCTTAAATATTTTATTACATAAAAGATGTTAAACTGTCTTGTATAAATATAAAAAGGAAAAACTGAACATAAATCTTTGAGATCAAGATTAAAGTCAAGTTAATATATCCAATATATAAACAGTCCTTAAAAGTCAATAATATTCCTAAAAGTGGGATGGCTGGGTCAAAAGGCAGTTTGATTTTCAATTTTTTGAGGAATCTCCATACTGTTTTCCACAGAGGCTTCACTAGTCTGCATTCCTACCAGCAGTGTAGGAGGGTTCCCTTTTCTTCACATCCTCACCAGCACTTATTCTGTGTTGTTTTGTTGATGAGCGCCATTCTGACTGGTGTGAGGTGATATCTCATTGTGGTTTTAATTTGCATTTCTCTAATAATTATTGATGTTGAGCATTTTTTCATATGTCTGTTAGCCATCCCACTTTTAGGAATATACCCCAAGGACACCATAGAACGGTTCCAGAAGGAGAAATGCACCCCCATGTTTATAGCAGCATTGATCACAATAGCAAAGATCTGGAAACAGCCCAAGTGTCCATCTGAGGACGAGTGAATTAAAAAGCTTTGGTACATATATACTATGGAATACTACTCAGCCATAAGAAATGATGACATCGGATCATTTACAGTAACATGGATGGACCTTAATAACATTATACAGAGTGAAATAAGTAAATCAGAAAAAAACTAAGAACTATATGAACCCATGCATAGATGGAACATAAAAATGAGACTCAGAGACATGTACAAGAATGTGATGGTAACAGGTAGTGGGGTGTAGGGGTGGGGAGGGGGCGAGGAAGGAGAGGGAGGGAGTGGGGGGAGTGTAGGGGCACAAAGAAAACCACATAGAAGGTGACGGAGGATGATTTGACTTTAAGTGAGGGGTATGCAGCATAATCAAAGGTCAAAATAATCTGGAGATGTTTTCTTGGAACATATGTATCCTGATTTATCAATGTCACTGCATTAAAATTAATAAAAATAAGATAAAAAAGTCAATAATAAAAATATTTATATAGAAACAAAAAAATAAGACACATTACCTAATAAATAAAATATAGTCTATAACCCTATAAAAACTTCAAATTTGACTGTGTATATACACACACCCCCCCACACACATACATATGGTTTTATATATAAATGTCAAGGAATGTTAAGACAATGTATCTATCAAACACATAAAAATTATAAATGGATTCACATTTTTCTGGAAATAATTGTGACAATACTTACCAAGGACAATAGAAGCAGCTATAGTCTTTAATTTAGTAAATTGTAATTTATTAAAATTGTAATTTAAGGATGTAAAGAAATTAAATAAATATGTGGATAATAATTTATGTATAAGATATATAATTATCATTTCTAGAATAATAATTTTAGCAGAAAAAGGTAATATACCTCATGTTTTGTTGGACAACAGAATGACAAATTAAGGTATTGTCCATTTACATGAGGTATTGTGCAAACATTGAATATGGTGTGTGTGTGTGTGTGTGTGTGACAGAGACAGAGAAAGTCATAGAAAGGGACAAGTAAGGACAGACAGAAAGGAAAAAAGAAAAAAGAGAGATGAGAAGCATCAATTTTTTGTTGTGGTTCCTTAGCTGTTCATTGATTGTCTTCTCATATGTGCCTTGACCAGTTGGCCAAGGCAGAGTGAGTGACCCTTTGCTCAAGCCAGCTACCTTGGGATCAAGCCAGTAAACTTGGGCTTCAAGCCAGTGACCCTTCACTCAAGCTGGTGAGCTCATGCTCAAGCCAGATGAGCCTGCACTCAAGTCAGCAACCTTGGGATTTTAAACCCAGGTCCTCTGCATCCCAAGTCAATATTCTTTCCACTGTGCCATCACCTGCTGAGGCAAAACTTATATTTTTAAAAAATGTTTAGAAACACGAGAAGTTCTATCTGTGGTAGACAGACTCTGTAACTCCCTTATGATCCATTTCTCCTGTTGTTAACATCTTTGTGTAATTCCTTTCCCTTGAATATAAGCAGAATCTGTGGTTTTCATTTAACCAGTGAAATACAGCATAAGTGATGGTATATCACTTCTGTGATAATGTTACATAGATTCTAGTGTCAATTTTTCTCAAGACATTCTCTCCCCTTCTGGCATTGAAAAAGAAAGTTGGTATGTTTTGAGTTTCCCCTCTGGAAAAAGCCACATGGCAAGGAGCTGAAGGGGGTCTCCAGCAGATGACCAGTTAGGATTTTTATTCTTCAGTCTAGCAGCCTGCAAGGAAGTGAATGTTACCAACAACCACTTGAGCTTTAAAGTAAATTCTTTCCCGGTAAATCTTCAGATGAGACAATACAGTAGCCAATACCCTGAAACAGAGGACCCAGTTAAACTATGACCAAATTCCCAGTCCACAGAAAAAATGTGATAATAAATATTTGTCATTTAAAGCCATTAAACTTGTGGTGATATTGTTATTTGGAAATAGATAAATAGCACACTATAAAAATATTTAAATTTAAAAAGCAGAATAAGAAGCTGTATATATTATATATGTATCATTCAGCTTTACTGCATGATTGCCCTAAAACTCAATGGCTTACAAAGAAAAAAACTAATTACATTACATATTGGTAGTTGCATGCTAGCTATGGTTAATGTGATCCTGATTAATTTTCCTAACACACTTTCATACATTGTCTAATTCTGGAATCCTGACTGAAAAGGCAGCCCCTGTGTTAGGCATTCTGATTCTTGAGGCAAAGAGAAGAGCACAAACTATTAGCTACATCTCAATCACACAATTGTATTTAAAGCTTCTTAGTTGCTGTTTATATTGTTACATCAGTTTGTTATGGTTTTAGACCCAGGCACCATTTTACATTTGTCATCTGGGACATCATTCTCATCTCCGAAAGACTTCTTGCAGTTCATAGCTTCAGGCTTCCTCAAAAATCCTCTCACAACATCATATTGAGTAGTATGAGTCTTTACAATGAATTTCCTTCATCATTCAAATCTCTTTGACTTCCGCTTCTGTTACCAGCCAGCAAAAATTACTGCTTTTAAAGGGCAAACTAATTGAGTGAGGCCCACCCAGATAATCTGTATGTTTCAAGGTTATCTTTTTGGAGATTTAATTAGATGTGCAAAATTCTTTCACAGTTAGCATCTAGATTCTGGCCTTGGAATCAGATTAAGCCATTTTTAAATTAGTATTTATTCACTTACTTATGTGTGCTTTGGGCAACTTATTTAGCATATGGGTATAATAGTGATTACCTCATTTGTTTGTTTTGAAGATTAAATGGCATAAAGTTTATAATGTAATAAACAAAGGTTCTAAAATAAGCATCTCCAAAATTAAAAACTTGAATACTGATTTCATAGTAAATCATAGTAAATTTTGCATAAAATAAAAGCTTGATACTGATCATGCAAGTAAGGAAACTCAGCAGAATCTCTCTCTCTCTCTCTCTCTCTACATACTTTGCATGTATTTTTGGCAGCTAGATTTACAGTTATTTATCAATATATAATTTAAAATTATCACAAAAAGTGCAAGATTCCATCTGTATCACATCAGAGTATTTCTTACTCTTGGCAAAGAGGTTGGACACAAAAGTTTATCAGATGTGTCCTTATGCAGGCTATGGGCCTTTCTTTAAAATGCCTTGCAGCAAATGCCAAACATTGAAAGCACTGAAAGAGAGGAATTATCAACCAAGAATACTATATCCATCAAAGTTATCTTTCAAATATGAAGGAGAAATAAAAACTTTTGCAGACATACAAAACCTAAAGAAATTTGTCACCAGAAAACCCACACTAAAAGAAACACTCAAGGAGGTTCTTTAACCAGATACAAAGAACAAAAGAAAACAAAACTACAAGTAAAAGCTCCAACAAGTTCACAATAAAAACAAGGATAATCTGTGACAATACCATAAAAGGTGAGAGGATAAAGATCTGCAGTAGCAAAGGAGGATGGGCTGCAAAAGCACTCATAAAACAAAAGACTCTTAGATGAATGAATATTTTTATCTGAATACTGTAATGGTAACCACCCACAAAAAAGTCATTACTGAAGCACAAAGTTTAGAAAAAGAAGAAAAAGGGGAAAGAAGTATGGAATACCACCAAGCAAAAACAACTGACAGAAACAAAAAAAGAGAAGACCAAAACAAGACAGAGAGCTACAAGAAAACAAAACAGAAATGACTATGGAAAATCCTCAAATCTCAATAATTACCCTAAATGTAAATGGACAGAACTTACCAAAAAGAGGCACAGAGTAATAGTTTGGATCAAAAAGCAAAACATAACCATATGCTCCTTTCAAGGAATACATCTAAGCTGCAAAGCCAAAAGTAGATTCAAAGTGAAAGTTTGGAAAAAGATTTGCTAAGCAAATAATATCAAAAGAAAAGCAGGTGTAGGTATACTCATATCTGGAAATACTGACTTCAAGACAACAAAGCTAACCAGCAAGAAAGATGGACATTTTATAATGATAATGTGGACATTGTATAAAGAAGAAATAACACTTCTTAATACATATGTACTGATCCAGGAAGCACCAAAATACATAAAGAATCTACTTAATTGATCAAAAATATAAGCAAACAGCTTGAACAGTAAGTAAGTGTTACAATGGATAGAGCATGAGACTGGGACACAGAGGACCCAGGTTCATAACCACAAGGTTACCTAATTAAGTGCAGGCTCATCCAGCTTGAGTGTGGACTCAACAACTTGAGTGCAGGGTCGTTAGCTTCAGTGTGAAATTACAAACATGACCTCATGGTCACTGAATTGAACCCAAAAAGTCATTGGCTTGGGCCCAAGGTCACTGGCTTGAGTAAGTAGTCACTCACTCTGCTGTAACCCCCTAGTCAAAGCACATATGACAAAATAAATCAATGAACAACTAACATACTACATCACAGAATCAATGCTTCTCATCTCTCTCACTCTGTCAGTATCTGCCCCTCTCTCTGTCTCTCTGCCTCTGCCACAAAAAAATAAAATAAAACTAAAAAAAGATAAAATGTCTCATAGATAAAATACTTCTTTTAAAATAGAAGCATATAAAAACACAGTCATAAAAAAACACAGTCATACTTGAAAATTGCAACACACCATTGATAGTTTTAGATAGATAATTCAGACAGAAAATCAATAAAGATATATTCACCTTAAATGACTTTCTTGACCAAATTGACATAATATAAATTTATAGCACATTTCATTTCTAAATGTCAGATTGTACATTCTTCTCCAGTGTGCAACAAACGTTCCCAAAGATAGACTCTATGTTGGGCCACAAAACTAACATAACAAATTTAGAATGATTAAAATTATACCAGCATATTTTCTGATCATAATTCTTTGAAACTAGAATTTAACTGCAAAGAAGAAGTAAAGAAACCCACAGATATGTGGAAATTAAACAACATACTTCTAAAAAGTGACTGAAACAAAGAAGAAATAAAAGCAAAGATGAAAACATATATACAGACAAATGAAAATGACAAAACAACATATCAAAATTTCTGGGATGCAGCAAAGGCAGTAATAAGAGGTAGGTTTATATTGTTACAGGCTTCTATCAAGAAACAGGAAAGATCCCAAGTAAGCAAGCTAACATCACACCTTAAGGAATTAGCAAAAGAAGAACAAAGGCAACCCAAAGTCAGTAGAAAAAAAGAAAATATTAAATATTAGAGCAGAACTGAATGAAATAGAAAACAAAAAAACTATACAAAAATTAAAACAAAGAGTTGGTTCTTTGAAAAGATCAATAAAATTGACAAACCACTTCCCAGACTAACTAAGGAAAAATAAGAAAGGAATCATATAAACAAAATCTGAAATGAAAGATGAGAAATTACCAAAGAAATCATAGATATGCAAAGAGTCATTGTAGAATATTAAGAAAGATCATATGCCATCAAATTTACTGACATAGAAGAAATGAATGATTTCCAAGAACTATACAATCTTTCAAGAATGAGTCACAATGGAAAACATAAATAGACATATAAGCAGGATGAAATAGTAACAACTACCCAATATTTCCCAAAAACAAAAGTCCAGAAACAGATGTCTACACTAGTGAATTCTACCAAACATTCAAAGCATATTAGAATCTCAAATCTTCTCAAAGTCTTCCAAATAATAGAAGAAAAAGCAATACTCCATAATACATTTTATGAGGCCAAAATAATGCTCATACCAAAACCTGGCAAGGACCACACACACACACACACACACACACACACACACACACACACACACACTCATACAAATAAATAAATAAAATTAAAAACCACACACAAAAAAAACAAGACTATAGACCACTATCTTTAATGAACATAGATGTAAAAATCCTAAACAAAACACTAGCAAATTGAATATAACAACACATTAAAAAATAATACAACACAATCAAGTGGAACTCCTTCTAAGAGCACAAGGATGGTTCAATATAAGGAAATCAATCAATGTAATATGCTCCATAAACAACACAAAGAACAAAAACCATATAATCATATCAATGGATGCAGAAAAGGCTTTCAATAAGATACAATCTCTTTAATGTTTAAAACACTCAATAAAATCAGAATAGAAGAAAAGTAACTAAACATAATAAAGGTCATTTATGAAAAACCATCAGCTAATATTATACCAAATGGTAAATAAATGAAAGTTTTTTCTCTAAAATCAGAAGTAAAACAAGGCTGCACACTCTCTCCGCTCTTATTCAACATACTTTTGGAAGTTTCAGCCAGAGCAATCAGGCAAGAAAAAGAAGCTAAAGGCATTCATATTGGGAAAAAATAAGTAAATATATTACTTTTTTCAGATGACATGATCCTGTATATAGAAAACCACAAGTACCCTACTAAAAAAGTACTAGAAACAATAAACCAATACAGTAAAGTCACAGGATACAAAATCAATATATAAAACTTCAGTGTTTTTCTATACACTAATGATGAAACATTGAAAAATGAATTTAAATTTAATGAGGCCAAAATAATGCTCATACCAAAACCTGGCAAGGACCCCCTCCACACACACACACATGCACACAAATAAATAAATAAAATTAAAAATTAAAAACCACACACAAAAAAGACAAGACTATAGACCACTATCTTTAATGAACATAGATGTAAAAATCCTAAACAAAACACTAGCAAATTGAATATAACAACACATTAAAAAATAATACAGCACATCAAGTATGTCTTTTACAATTGCAAAAAAGATAATGAAATACCTAGGAATAAACTTAACAAAAGATGTGAAGGACCTACATACTGAAAACTACAAAACATTATTAAAAGAAATGAAAAAAGACATAAAGAAATGGAAAAATGTTTCATGTTCATAGAATGGAAGAATCAACAAAGTTAAAATGGCAATATTACCCAAAACAATATACAAATTAATGCAATTCTCATCAATATCCCAATGTTATTCTTTAAAGAAATAGAGCCAAAATTACCAGGTTTGTATGAAACCACAAAAATTTCTGAATAGCAAAAGCAATCCTGAGGAAAAAGAATGAAGCTGGAGGTATCACACTACCTGACTTCAAATTATACCATAGAGCCACAATAATCAAAACAGCAAGGTATTGGCAGAAAAAACAAACACACAGACCAATGGAAGAGAATTGGGAACCCAGAAATATAACCACATATAGATTTAGACAAATCTTCTTCGACACAGGTGCCAAAAACACAATGGAGGAAAGAAAGCCTCTTCAAAAATGGTGCTGGTAAAATTGCAAAGCTAAATGCAAAAGAATGAAACGACTACAGTTTGTCCCTCTGTATAAAAAAAAATTAAATTTAAAATGGATCAAAAACCTAAATATAAGATCTGAAACAGTAAATTACATAGAAGAAAACATGGGTACTAAGCTCATGGATCTTGGCCATAAAGAATAATTTATGAATTTGCCCCCATAGGCAAAGGAATAAAAGGCAAAAGTACACAAATGGTACTATAACAAGCTAAAAAGTTTCTGCTCAGCAAAAGAAACTGACAACAAAACAAATAGGCAGCCAACTAAATGGGAGATGTTATTTGCAAACAACATATTTGAAAGAAGGTTAATATCCAAAACATATAAAGAATGCACAACACTCAGCAACAAGCAAGCAAACAATCTAATTTAAAAATGGAGCAAGTACCTGAACAGACACTGCTCCCACGAGGACATACAAATGGCAATTGACATATGAAAAGATGCTCACCTTTACTAGCTATTGGAGAAATGCAAATCAAAGCTACAATGAGATATGGCCACACACCTGTTAGATGAACTATTATTAACAAGACAGGTAATTAACAAGTGTTGGAGAGGCTGCAGAAGAACTGGTGGAAATGCAAGTTATACAACCATTATGGAAGAATGTATGGTGGTTTCTTAACAAATTAAGACAAGAAAACAACCAAAATGCTTCTCAACAGAGAATTGAATGTTGAAGATATGGTACATATATACATTTGAATACTATTCAGTCATAAGAAATGATGACATAGTATAATTTACAACATCAATAAGCCTTGATAACATTATATTGAGTGAAATAAGTAAATCAAAAAAGCTCAGATTTGTATGATTTTACACATATATGGGATATAGACTGAGACTAATGGACATAGATAAAAGTGAAGTGGTTATCAGGGTGAAGGGTTAGTAGGGAAGGGGGAGGGTGGGGTGGGGTGAAGGGTGTAAAGAAGGTAATAAAAAATTATTTGAGGCCCTGGCCGGTTGGCTCAGCGGTAGAGCATTGGCCTGGCGTGCGGGGGACCCGGGTTCGATTCCCGGCCAGGGCACATAGGAGAAGCGCCCATTTGCTTCTCCACCCCCCCCCTATTTCCTCTCTGTCTCTCTCTTCCCCTCCCTCAGCTGGGGCTCCATTGGAGCAAAGATGGCCCGGGCGCTGGGGATGGCTCCTTGGCCTCTGCCCCAGGCACTAGAGTGGCTCTGGTCGCGGCAGAGAGACGCCCCGGAGGGGCAGAGCATCGCCCCCTGGTGGGCAGAGCGTCGCCCCTGGTGGGCGTGCCGGGTGGATCCTGGTCGGGTGCATGCGGGAGTCTGTCTGACTGTCTCTCCCCATTTCCAGCTTCAGAGAAATAAAAAAAAAATTATTTGAGTTTAAGTGATGGGTATATGACATAACAGTTAAATGCTTTAGAAATGTTTATGTGAAACCTATGTACTCTTATTGATCAATGCCACCATGTTAAAGTTAATTTTCTAAATAAAATTTAAAAATTAAATAAATAATCTAATTGTCTATTGACAGATGATCAATTAAAAAAGATGTGATATATATAATGAAATACCATTCAGCCATAAAAAAGATAAAATAGTGCCATTTGCAGCAACATGAATGGATCTTGTGAGTATCATGCTAAGTGAAATAAATCAGAAAAGGATGAAAACTGTATTATTTCACTTATACAAATGATGTAAAACAAAAGCAACAAAAACTAACAAAACAAACTCATCATAACAGACAAGAGAATGGTTACCAAAGGGGAAGTGTTGTGGGGAGGGCAAAGTGTGTGAAAAGAGTCAAATATTATATATGGTAACAGAAAAAGACTGGAATTCAGGTGGGTAGCACACGATATAGTATACAGATGTCCAGTTACAATTATATATACCTAAAAATTATATTGTTATGAACCAATGTTACTGAAATAAATTTATTTATCTGACTCATAAAAAATATTCTTTTTTTTTAGAAAATTTTTTAAAATTTATTCATTTTAGAGAGGAGAGGGAGAGAGAGAGAGAGAGAGAGAGAGAGAGGAGAGACAGAGAGAGAGAAGGGGGGAAGGAGCTGGAAGCATCAACTCCCATATGTGCCTTGACCAGGCAAGCCCAGGGTTTCAAACCGGCGACCTCAGCATTTCCAGGTCGACGCTTTATCCACTGCACCACCACAGGTCAGGCAAATATTCTTATCTACTTAGGAAAATTTCTTTCTCAAAGTAGTTTACTGCCAGATAAGTTGGGCATCTGAGAAATCTCAGGAAGTTCAATTTTAGTGACTTTATTTTCTACTCTCTGTTCTTCTTTCTTTATTTAATGTCCATAAGACCTACCCATACCTTACTCAATTAGAATATCAGTAAATACACGTTCTCTTCTTTGCCTGTTTTCTCTTATTTGAATTTCTGGAAGAATCAAGATATACCCATCAACATTGAGAGATTATACATTTGATAAGGCCTTGAATTCAGGTATTTTATTTTTTTTCCCTTGTACATCTTCTATTGCTGAGTTGAGAGTTGGGAGTTGGAGTACACCATGTCTGGAGAGCCTGTTTTTGAGGGCAAGGGTCATAAGATAACCTGTTGCTACATTGTTCCTCTAATCTTGCATTCCCTAACTAGTTCTCTTTCTCCTTTCCAACTTTTCAGAACTTTTTTTTTATAAATACATTTTTATTTTAATGGGGTGACATCAATAAATCAGGGTACATATATTCAAAGGATTCAGGTATTTTAGACATGTCATGTAGTAATAGAAGGAAAAAATGAATTTTATAACTATAAATCATCAGTTATTTATTAGTTCAATTGGGGGAAGAGAAGAAATTCCTTAAAGTGTAATATGTTCTTAAACTAGTAAGAACCACAGACTAGAAATTGGAGGGAAATACTATATTTTAAATCTCCATGCTAAAGCATGTTAACATTTGGCAGGTTAAAAACCCATGATTTATATATGCCAAGGCTTCTTCAAAGGACAATTATCTGGCAATATTTACTAGTAGTGGATTCATGCAAGTTACCTTATTGAAATTAATACACCACCTGATCTTTTAGATAAAGACCAAGCCATGATGGAGAGCAATAAGCATCTCATGAAGGAAGAAGTGGTTTAAATCAGATGGAAGTGCCCTAAATGGGCTGTACCATGGTTGGATCAGTGTTAACCAACTCATCTCAGATGTACTGATCACAAAAATTAAAGGATATTTTAAAATTAATATGAAGTGATAAGATATCTCTTAATTTTGTGAGCAGTATATAAACAGGGAAAAATTATAAAGAAAGCCTACATTTTTCCTCACATAGTAGTCTTTGAACTGTGTCTTCTCTTGTAGGCTCTCCTCCTTTCACAATCCAGAATGAACCCTACTTACCCCAAATTTCTCATCTCCTTCCCAGAGCTGGCATGTTGGGTTAAGGGAGGGAACATTTTTATGAGCTTAGTACTCTACGGGGTGTCTATTTGTGTTTGTCACTTCAGCCTGTGCTCTTTCTCCTTTGCCTTTGAGCCCTCACGAAAAACAAACAGAAGGTTGGTCATTTTGATAAACTGCTGTAATTTTCTTGGTAATGCCATGGTATTCAGGAGAGAAAAAGACTCTCCAGCAACTGATTCAACTTCTTCTTTTGACAGATAAAATACTTAAGACTGAGAGTGGGTTAGTAACTTGGCCAAAATCATAGAGCCATATATTGAAACAACTCAATTAAAACCCAAGTTTTATTACTCCCAATCTATTAATCATTCCAATTTTTTTCTACTCAGCAAGGTGCTTATAAAATCAAAGAGAAATACTTGATTCCAGTGTAGCCATTAAGCTGCTCCCCTTGCAAAAATTATTAAAGTGCCTCTGGTTACTAGAGGGACTATGGCAAAGACAAATACATGACATAAATTGAAGCTCTGCACTCATACCCAGCTGAGCACAGGTCAGGGGAGCTATCTTAATCATAGAACCATCTCTACACACCTTATAATTACATTAAAAGGAGGCTTCTAGCAGTTAGAACCCCAAAGAGTCCAAAAATGGGAGGTAACTATTTGTTCAAAATGTTTACCTTCCTTCTAGCAGGTTAAATAAATAAACCACAGGAGCTATCTATCTTTTTTTCTGATCTCTAAGAACTAGGAATTCCTTTTATGATAATCAGCTTTATAGATTTTAAGGGAAAAAAAGTGGCTACATTTAAATCTATAGTAATGAGAGGTACATTTATTTACCTCTTACTGTGAGTCATACACTAAGGGCTTTACAGATACAGTTAACCCTTGAACAACATAGTGTTGAACTCCATAGGTTTGTTTAAACTCAGATTTTTCTCAATTGACCAAGCACAGTTCAATCCTGCTTTTTTCCAGTATCAACTCTACCACTGAGAAACCTATGTAGAGGGAAAACTGTAGTTATATGCAGCTTTTTGATCCTGTGGAAAACCAACACTCCTAACCCCCACATGATTCAAGTGTTAACTGTATTAGCTCATTTTATTGTGTACATGATTCTGTAAAGTTGATACCTTTAAAGGGTGGAGCAAAGTAGGTTTACAGTTGTTTATATTGAAAATAATATAATTAATAAATAATAATACAAAATAAATTATTTTTTCACAGACTCACAAGTTTAAACCTACCTTTGCTTTACCTGTATTATTCTAATTTTACAACTGAGGACACAGACAATGATAATCTAAGTAATTTAGGCAAAATCATATGGTAATTACAAATGAAGAGTCAGGCAGTGACTTCAGATTTCACATTGCTAAGCACTGTGCCACACCTGGAACACTTTGTTAAAACAATAGAATATTTAAAGAGAGAATCAATTGAATTTCAAAATGAGTAATGCTCATTTAATTCTATTCTGAAATACATCCCTTCTTAAGTCAAATTTTTAGTTTTCCTGTGGTTATAGCTAGCAAGTTTTATCTTATGAAACCAACTTCCAGGAAAGGAAAGAGACAACACTTGAAAGTTAAAAACAAAAAGTTTGTTTTAATTTCTTGCTCAGTCATTACTAATTAGAATTTTTGTTATTATTTAATTATTTCAGCCTTGATTCTTCAACAACAAAACCAATACCCATGCAGGATTACTGTGCATCATTAAGAGTACTAGTATGATTCACCCTCAAGAAGAATGATTGGAGAAATTCAATGAAGGGATTATTTTTATAAGGTGTTGGCAGAGTTAAGGAAAACCAGCAGGGATTCCTAGCAAATAGTGATAGACATTATTATTTTTGTGTGTGTGTGACAGAGACAATGAGAGGGACTGAGAGAGAAATAGACAGGGACAGACAGACAGGAAGGGAGAGAGATGAGAAGCATGAAATTTAATTAGAACACCTTCATTGTTCATTCATTGCTTTCTTATAGGTGTCTTGACTGAGGCACTACAGCAAAGCAAGTGATCCCTTGCTTAAGCCAGTGGCCTTGGGCTCAAGCCAGCGACCATTGATTCATGTCTATGATCTCACACTCAATCCAGTGACCCCATATTCAAGATGATGAGCCCACACACAAGTCAGATGAGCCCATGCTCAAGCAGGTGACCTACGAGTTTCAAACCTGGGTCCTCTGCGTACCAGTCCAATGCTCTATCCACTGCACTACTGCCTGGTCAGGCATCATTATCACTCTTAAGCCTGAAGGATCAAAGAGAGGAAGAAAGTATAGGAACCCAGAAAATTTTCTGTTGTTTTATGGGTAGGATAAGGCTACCTTACAGGAGCCGGAGACTTCATTTGATGAATACCATCAGCTTTTGGTGATAAGACTTGAAATAAGTCTGCCCTTTAGCTTCACCCTTCCTTCAATTCCCCACCTCTTATTCACTAAACTGAACAGAAGGCAGAGGGCATGGAACTCAAGTTGTTAAAGCCCATATTAGGCAGCTTCCTAAGATACTAGATAGAGAAGGCTAAAAAGTGAATCCATTTTGGGCACATTGATACCATATGAAACAATGTCATGGTCCAGCCACGATGAGTCTATTACAGGGTCTTTGAATGGGAAAAGGTATGGATTTGAAATAAATGATAGACAGGGACTTAAAGATATATATATATATATATATATATATATATATATATATATATATACACACACACACACACACACACACACACACATATATATACACACACACACACACATCCACTTTTATTCATAGAAAGAAATGTGGTCCATCAGCAATTCAATTAAGTTTCCAAGGCAACTCAAAGACAACTCTCACCATACCATCCAAATCTACTTTACACTAATAAGAAACTAGCTTCCAGCCTCCTCCGGAGAACATGGGTGAGACAAATGAGAATCAGGTGCAGCTCTTTGTTAACTAGGCAAATAAGGTAGGGTTTGGGCCCAGCACCTCTGTCCAGATTGCAAAAATACCCTGTTTATTTATTAGATCCCCAACAAAATGGATCATATACGTGAAAATGCCTAGAATGCAGCATGGCCTTAATAATTACTAATTTACTTTTATCCTCTGGTCATCATGTGTTATTTTGGTCACCTCAACACTTTTCCTTTTGTAAACACACTAACCCCAGGATAGTATGAGGCAAGATGTGAAACTATATCAGTGTCTGGAAACTTTATTTTTAGAAAGAGTTTCTGTAACATAGTGTTTAAAAGCATGGACTTTGAAAAACAAGACTGCCTGGGTCTGAATCACTGTTCCTTCACTTCTAGCTATGACCTAGGGCACTTTCAGCAGCTTTTTTAACCTTAATAAGCTTAGGTTTTTATTTTAGTATAAAGTATACATAATAGTCACTTAATAAGGTGATATTATTTAATTTAAGATTAAATAAAACAATACATATACATCATTTAGCTTAGTGGCTTACTGGTACAGACTAAATGATCCTGTGTAAGAGCTTGGTTATTATTAATCCATTAGTATGTTAATACTGACAACCAGGACACTCACCTACTGCTTCTTCTCCCACTGAGTAGGCAGGTTGATCAGGTTGGATCAATCTACTTTTTCTTCTGAGAAATTGAATTATGTGCTGAATTATACAAAATTAATAAAACAATAAAAATGGTTGGTGCAAAAGTCACTGTGAAAGCAAGATTCTTCAGAAACTGCCAGTTACTTTCTGCTAACCAATATCTGGAATTGTTTTGGCTCTATACTTCCAGAGTGATCAACTCCTCTTTTGCTTTTTTAACAGATTATTATTTTATCAAATTTTAACAGCTTTATTGAGATATAATTATCATACTGTATAACTAATTCATTAAAGGCATACAATTCCCTGTTTTTTGTATGTTGACCGAATTATGCAACTGTTACCACTATCTAATTTAATTTATTTTTTCTCAAAACATTTTTATTTATTTTTTAATTGTATTTGACATGTACTATTATTTTATATTAGTTTCAAGTGTATAACATAATGGATAGATATTTATATAATTTATTCTCAAAAGTCTAGTATCCACCTGGCACCATACATAATTATTACAATATTATTAACTATATACTTTATACTGTATTTTACATCCCCATGATTATTTTGTAACAATTAATTTGCACTTCTTAATCCTTTATATTTTTCATCCAAAACTTCAAATCCTCCCTCCCATATGTCAACCATCAGTTTGTTCTCTCTATGAGTCTCCTTTTGTTTTGTTTGTTCACTTATTTTATCTTTTATATTCCACATATAAGTGAGATCATAAAATATTTGTTTTATTTTCTGTCTGACTTATTTCACTTAGAATAATAACCACTAGGTCCATTTATGCTGTTGCAAATGGTAATATTTCATTATTTTGTATAACCAAATAATGTTCCATTGTATATATGTACTATATCTTCTTTATGCAATCATTTACTAATGGACACTTGAGTTGCTTGATAGTTTACTTATTATAAATAATATTACAATAACATAAGGATGCATATAAATTTTCTAATTAGTCTTTTGGATATATTCAGATAAATACTCTATAGTGGAATTACTGGATAATAAAGTAGTTTTATTTTTTTTTAAGAAACCACTATTTAATTTTAGAATACTTTCATGACTACTCAGAAAACACCCTACCCTTTAGCCTTAGCTCCCTATTTTCCCAAACTCTTTTTTTTAACATCTGAAAACCACTAACTTACCTTCTGTCTCTATAAATTTTTGACAAGAGTGCCAAGATAATTCAATGAGAAAAATGTCATCATTTCAACATATGATGCTGAGAGTACTGGATATCCATATGCAAAAAAAAAGAAGTTGAATTTGTACTTTATCCTCTATAAAAATAATCCAAAATTGAACAAAGACCTAAATAAAAAAGATAAAAATATAAAACTCAGAAGAAAACAGATGTAAGTATTTTTCTTTGATTTAAGATATCACTCACTGTCTTTTTTAATAATTTCCTTTTTAGCTGATATTTTTCTGAAGTATTGTTTGATTTTACTGTTTTTTTGATAGCCCTGCATTGGAACCTCTTTTGCAGTTAGTTTCATAGTCTTGATAGGCACAATTATTGTTTTCATCTTCAATAGTTTTCTCTCCACTTTTACACTCCCATCCAGGCCACACAAAAATAAATTTATTGCATGAATTAATTAGAAAGTGTTTTTTATGAATGCAGTTGATTGCACTTGAGAACATTATTGTTATCTTTACCTATTAAGGTTTTTGAATAAAGTGCAACACAGACAATGATATTTATCAAAATTTCTATTTTACAAATAGACTGTCAGTTCTTGTTTAATACTCTGAACAATAACATTTTTCCCCCTTTAGGGAAGCAGACCAGTCTTCCAGAGTCATTGATTTTTGTTATCACTATCACTGACTTGTTAAGTTTAGGTTTAAACTGCAGGACATTTTTGCTCTGGGTTTGACTACTTCTGCAATGCTAACCTCTCTATGGTATTTAGATAGTCAATATCTGGCAGTGTGTCAGCATGTGTTTTTGTGGAACAAAATTGAATTTCAATTGACTTAAAATAAAAATAAATAAAAGTTAATGGGTAGTTCTATTGTTTCTGTAGCTGTTAAACTCAATATAATGAGCCAGACAAGGCTGCAGTGAATTATACAAAATTCCTCAGGAATAGAATTAAGAGTCTTCATCACAAACAATACTAGTAGCTTGCCATTTAATGATAGTCTATTTAGTATATAATCTAGTTTTACCTTTCTGTAGGAAATTTAAATTTTCCAAACCAACCAAATAAGATTAAAAAAATCTTTTTGAAGTACATACATGTGTGTATATGTGTGCATGTAGGGGGGAGAGAAGAGGATAGGTTAGAAGAGAAAACTGATCTGTTCATTCCAGAGGCACAATGATATACTTTCTGAAAAGGTCAAAGGTGACTATATAAATATGCATATATTCATAAATCTACAACAGTGTTACTACAAGAAGTTCAAGGGTGAGTATATATAAATATATTTACAAATTTACAACAAACTTGGAAAATAATGATGATGTTTGTTGCTTTGCTCCTTTAATCATAAATGCTAACATTCAATGGTGGAATTCAGCCAATTTGCACTGGTTTACCAGAACCATTACCTACTTTTTTTGTTGAGTTTGGTAAACTAGTTGTTAAAATGTCACTTGTAATCAGGGTTTTCTCTAAGGTGGGTGCCTGGGCAGCCACCCAATGTGAACATCACAAATTTACATTTCTTACTCTTTCTTAATGTTCATCTGTACAGCAGCATATTCTAAGCACCCTTAGGAAAGTTCATTCTGTCCCTCAATAATAAAATCAATAGGAAGTTAGGATAAAAGTGAAGAAAATTGAAATCAAGGACACCAATCTAAACGCAATAAAAAATATCCTAAATAACAGTTTTATTGTTTTTGACAGGTATTATTTAATATTTTTCATTAATATTTTAAAGCTCCTTTATATAATATTATCTAGTTTTGTGTATCTCTTTTATTATTTTTATTTAAGTATTAAATACATGAAATAATAAAATATATTTTGGTATATCATTTTCTATATACTTAAAATGGTCATTAGGGCAGAAATCTTGGTGTTAAATTATTTAAATCCTTCCACTGCTTACATTCTTTAACTTGGTACATTACCATAGTCACTAAGTTAAAGGAACAGCAAATTGCCAGTCTCATAAAATAAATCAAGATTATGCTCAATGTTAGACCATCCTGCTAAGAAAGTATATAATTGAAGAACTCAAGCACTAGCAAAATAACAGTAACAATGCCTTCTGTTGAACAGAATGAAAAGATGTCATTTTTCTTAGTAAACCAATGGAACCACATGCATTATAAACATCATTTTGGACAAGACAGGAGATGACATCAGAGTAATGGCATCATGAAACATACTCCTGATGTTTCCCCTTGAAATTTCAGCAAATTGAACAACTATAATGCAGTGAAAGAACCTGATCTGGGCTCACAGGCATGCCTGAAAAAGCAGCACACCTAATAAACTAAAGGTGGAGTGGGCTGAAAATAGGGGCAAAAGATAAAATGTATTCACGGTTGGCTCCAGAAATGAGACAAACATGAAATGACTGGATTTTTTTTCTTTGCTGGACTACAGAAAGAAGGGAAGCTCAGGTAGTGTGGGTTTTGTCCAAGGGATACTGAGAGAGAAACACAAAGTAAATGGGTCTCCTTCTGCTGAGAGCAGTGAGATAGAGGGGCAGAGAGGGTGCTATTGAACCAAAGCTACCAGAGCACAGGGTTATCATAAGTATTCTTGCAGTCTGCCTGCAACTTGCATTTGTCAGAGAAAGAGAAAACTAAAGTGTGAACTCTCCCCCAGACTCCCAGATACTGCCTCCCTCACTTTATATGTAAGGAGAATGAAAAAGATAAAACCCACAGCTAGCTCTCCAGAACCATTCTCTCCATAAAAGAACAGAGTTACTCTGTGTGTTGTCCCCTGGTCTGCTGAGACATGGGGAGGAGTTTCAGGAGGCCTGAGATCATCACTGCTAGAGTCAAAAGCCAGAAAGTCAAAGCCATAAAGATGAAGCTGATAAACCCTCAAAACATTTCCACCCCCCCAATGAGATTGTCCCACTTACATCATTGCCTAAACAACATCTTACTGGAAGACAGCACAAGAATATCACAACTAAAACTTGTAATACAGCAACACCTAGTGGAATAAAACAGTAATCTCTCAAAACCAAAACTTATTTTTTTCTTATTCTTTTTTTTTCTATTTTCTTTTTAATTTCATTTTTTAAGTCTTATATGTCTTATACTTATTTTTGAGGGTGTTTTGTTTGTTTTTATTTTATTTTATTTAGTTCTTGGTTTTCTATGTTTCTTTTCTGTGGTTTGTTTTATTACGTGTGTGTGTGTATACTTTTTTTAACAGAGACAGAGAGAGGGATAGATAAGGACAAACAGACAGGAACAGAGAGAGATGAGAAGCATCAATAATTAGTTTTTCATTGTGACACCTTAGTTGTTCATTGATTGCTTTATCATATGTGCCTTGACTGTGGTGCTACAGCAGAACGAGTAACCCCTTGCTCAAGCCAGCGACCTTGGGCCCAAGCTGGTGAGCCTTGCTCAAACAAGATGATCCCATGCTCAAGCTGGTAACCTCGGGGTCTCAAACCTGAGTCCTTCACATCCCAGTCCGACACTCTATCCACTGCACCACCACCTGGTCAGGGACCTGTCAATATTTTTCAAATTTTTATATTTTCATTAAAATCCTTTAATTTTTATTTTTCATTTTTTAGGGGTATTTTTTGTTGTTGTTAGAGTTCTTAGCAATACAACTGTCAAATGTCATCAAGGAAGAAATAATCAAATACCATGGTTACACACAACAGAGAGAAAAGATAAAGACTGCAGATGCAAAGTATGATACAGTGAAAATACACTCATAAAAGGACTCCTGTTCAAAAAGAAAATGAAAAATCTCCAGAAAAAAATCTCAATCACATGAAAACCTTGATTTTAAGTTATATAGAATTCAAAATTGAAGTTCAAGAAGTATTCAAAAAGATGTGAGAAAATACCATGGGCAACTTAATGAGTTCAGGAAACAAAATGAATACCTCACCAAGGTAATTAAAACTAAAAAATAAGATGAAAAACTCAATATATGAATTAAAAATTGAGGAAACAAGTTTAGCTAACAGAACAAGCCATATAGAGGAAAGAATCAGTAACATCAAAGATAGACAACTAGAGAGAAGAGAGACTCACAAATTTTAAAAAAATGAGACAACTCTACAAAAATTGTTTGACTCCATCAGAAAGAGCAATATAAAAATAATGGTATATCAGAAAAAGAGGGAGAAGAGAATGGAGAGGCTATTCAAACAAATACACCTCTAAAAATTGACTGGGTAAAGAAAAAATAAAAACAAAGCTCAAAAGACACATACAGATAAGCAAAAATGACAGCATGACATATCAATATTTCTAGAATGCAGCAAAAGAACTAATAAGAAGGAAGTTTATATAATTACAGGCTTATATCAAGAAACAAAAAAGATCCCAAATAAAAACCTAATGCTACATTTTAAGGAAATAGAAAAAGAAGAACAAAGGCAACCTAAAGTCAGCAGAAGAAGAAAATAGTAAAAGTTAGAGCAGAACTAAATGAAATAGAGAAAAATAACTATAGAAAAAATTAAAACAACATAGAGCTGGTTCTTTGAAAAGATCAATAAAAATTGACAAAACCCTGGCTAGACTCACTAAGGAAAAAAGAGAAAATACTCATATAAACAAAATCCAATATGAATGCAAAGAAATTATTACAGACATCATATATCTACAAAGGATCAAAATAAAATACTATAAAAGAATATATAGAACCAAATTCAACAATCTAAAAGTAATGGATACTTAGATCTATACAATCTGCCAAGACTAAGTCACCAATAAGTGGAAAATCTAAATAGACTCATAAGCATGGGGAGAATAAGAACAACTATTAACCTCCCCCCCACAAAAGAAAAAGTCCAGCACCAGATGGCTACACCAGTAAATTCTACCAAATATTCAAAGATTTGGTATCTATCCTTCTCAACGTCTTCTAAAAAATAAAGGAAAAAGCAATACTTCTTAATTTATTTTATGAGGTCAACATGATGCTACAACCAAAACATGGCAATGACAGCAGCAAAAAAATGTATTATTAATAATAATAACTAAATAAAGACCAATATTTCTAATACAGATGCAAAAATACTAAACAAAATACTAGCAAATCAAATAAAACAACACATTAAAAATAATACATCACAATCAGGTTAGATTCAATACAGGAGCACAAGGATGGCTCAACACATTTAAATAGATCAACATAATACACTATATAAACAAAACAAAAAACAAATATATATTTTTTATCAATAGTTGTGAAAAGACATTTGAAAATATACAATATCCTTTTATGTTTAAGACACTCAATAAAATGAATAAAGAAGGAAAGTACCACAACATAATAAAGGCCATATATGACAACCCTTTAGCTAATATCATACTAAATGGTAAAAAATAAAATAAAATATTTTCGCCTAAAATGAGAAAAAGGCAAGACTGCCACTGTTCCTATTCTTATTCAACATAATTCTGGAAGTCTTACCCACAGAAATCCGGTAAGAGAAAGAAATAAATGTATCCATATTGGGAAAGAAGTAAAAATACCACTTTTTGCAGATGACATAGTCCTGTATCTAAAAAAAACCCAGAGTCTAGTAAAAATCCATTAGAAACAATAAAACAATATAGCAAAGTTGCAGGATGCCAAATCAATATACAAAAGTCCATTGTTTTTCTATATGTCAATGATGAAACCTCAGAAAATCAACTCAAAAAAAAAAAAACTTTTACAATTGCAACAAAAAAGAAATACCCAGGAATAAATACAACAAAAGATAGAAAAAACTTGTATATCAAAAAGTACAAAGCACTATAGAAAGAAATTTAAAAAGACATTAAAATGAAAAAATGTTTTATGTTCATGGATAGAAAGAATTAACATAGTTAAAATGAATATATTACCCAATGCATTATACAAATTTAATATAATCCTCATCAAAATCTTAATATTATTTTTTAAAGAAATAGGACAAAACATCACCAGGTTTGTATGGCACCATATAAAACCCTGAATAGCCAAAGCAATCCTGAGGAGAAAGAATGAAGCCAGAAATATTACACTACCTGACTTCAAATTGTACTATAGAGCCACAATGAAGAAAAAACCATGTTTTTGCTAGAAAAACAGACTTATAGACCAGTGGAACAGAATTGAGAACCCAGAAATAAAACCACATGTATATGGACAAATAATCTTTGACATAGGAGCCAAAAACACACAATGGATAAAAAAAGCCTCTTTAATAAATGGTTCTGGAAAAATTATAAAGCTATATGTAAAAGAATGAAACTTGACTAGAGTTTGTCACCCTGCACAAAAAGTAATGCAAAATGGATCAAAGACCTAGATATAAGATCAGAAACATTAGCCTGATAGGGCAGTGGTGCAGTGTATATATCATCAGACTGGGAGGCAGAGGACCCAGGTTCAAAATCCCAAGGTCACTGGCTTGAGCGCGGGCTCATTAGGTTTGAGCACAGCTCACCAGCTTGAGCTCAAGGTCGCTGGTTTGAGCAAGGGGTTACTCAATCCGCTGTAGCCCTGTGATCAAGGCACATATGAGAAAGCAATCGATGAATAACTAAGGTACTGCAGCAAAAAATTGATGCTTCTCAGATCTCTTCCTTCCTGTCTGTCTGCCCCTATCTGCTGTTCCTCTCTCTATCTCTGTCACACAGAGAAAAACAGATCAGAAACAATAAATTACATAGAAGAAAACACAGGTACTAGACTCATGGGCCTTTGCCATACATAAAGTACAATTTGACCCCAAAAGCAAATGAAGTAAAGGCAAAAATAAATGAATGGGACTATATCATTCTAAAAAGATTCTGCACAGGAAAAAGAGATTGACAAAGTATAAAATAGGCAGCTAACTAAGTCAGAGATGATATTTGCAAACAACAGCTCTGCTAAGGGATTAATATCCAAAACATAAATAACGCACAAAACTCAGGAACAAACACACCAATAATCCAAGTAACAGCCTGATCAGGCAGTGGCTCAGTGGATAAAGCATTGGTCTAGGATGCAGAGGAACAAGGTTTGAAACACTGAGGTCGCCAGCTTGAGTGAGGGCTAATCTGGTTTGAGCAAGGCTCACCAGCTTCAGCCCAAGGTCACTGGTTTGAGCAAGGGGTCATTCGGTCTGTTGTATTGCCCCCACCCTCACCCAGTCAAGGCACATATGAGAAAGCAATCAATGAACAAGTAACACAACAAAGAATTGATGCTTTTTATCTCTCTCCCTTCCTGTTTCTCTATTCCAATCTGTCTCTCTGTCTCTCTCTGTCCTGTCACACACACAAAAAAAAAAATCCAGGTAACAAATGGAAAGTGTATCTGAACAGATACCAAAATACTATTCCCAAGAAGACATACAAATGGTCTTATTTATGAAAAGATGCTTTATCTTCACTAGCCATTCCAGAAATATAATTCAAAACTACGAGATACCAACTTACACATGTTAGATCAGCTATTATCAAACAAGACTAGTAATAACAAGTGTTGGAGAGGCTGTGGAGAAAAAGTAACCCTCATTCACTCTGGTGGGAATGTAAATTAGCACAACCATTATGGAAAAAAGTATGGTAGCTCCTCAAAAAATTGAGAATATTGCTACCATCTGACCCAGCAATCCCTCTACTGAATATCTACCCAAAAAACTTGAAAACACTGGCACACAAAGACATATGCACCCCATGTTTATTGCAGCTATATTCACAGTGGCCAAGAATGGAAACAACCATGTTCCTAGATCTGTGAGGCAAACCTTTTTATAAAAACCACCCACTTTTGCAGTGCTGGTCAACTTGGCCCTTCCCGCCCACTAGTGGGCATTCCAGCTTTCATGGTGGGCAGTAGCAGAGCAACCAAAAGGTGCCGTGATTGGCCCACCATGAAACCTGGCACGTGCCCAACTTGAATCTACCAGGAATGCCCACTAAGGGGTGATGCTCTGCCCATCTGGGGTGTTGTTTTGTTGCAACCAGAGCCATTCTAGCATCTGAGGCAGGGGCCAAGGAGCCATCCTCAATGCCTGGGCCAACTTTGCTCCAATGGAGCCTTGGCTGCAGGAGGGGAAGAGAGAGACAGAGAGAAACAAGAAGGGGAAGGGTGGAGAGGCAAATGGGCACTTCTCCTTTGTGCCCTTGCTGGGAATCGAACACAGGACAACGTTATGCCAGGTTGACACTGTACCACTGAGCAAACCATCCAGGACACTGCATGCTTTTCTTACAATGAGAGGTTGACTTTTTACCACTGAGAAATTGAGGCAATATTCTCTCTCATTAAATCTAGGCAGATGTTTGTAATAGTTTTAATGAAGCAACAGATGAATTTGGACCCCAAATTCAAGCCATATACAAAATTAACTTAAAATCAAACAAAGACCTAAGTATAATAGCTCAAACTATAATACTTTTACAAGAAAATGTAGTTGGAAATATTTGTAACTTTGAGTTAAGAAATAGTTCTTTTTTTTCTGACAAAGATAGAGGGAGAGAGACAGAGAGATGAACAGACAGAGACAGACAGACAGGAAGGGAGAGAGATGAGAAGCATAAATTCTTCTTTGTGGCTCCTTAGTCTCCTTAGTTGTTCATTGATTGCTTTCTCATATGTGCCTTGACTGGGGGCCAGCAGCAGAGCAAGTGAGTCATTATTCAGGCTAGTGACCTTGAGATCAAGGCAGCAACCTTGGACTTCAAGCTGGGGACCTTTGGCCTCAAGCCAGCGACCATGGAGTCACGTCTATGATGTCATGCTCAAGCCAGAGACATCACACTCAAGTTGGTGAACCCGCATTCAAGTCAGATGGGCCTGCACTCAAGACAGAGACCTTAGGGTTTTGAACCTGGGTCCTCCAAATCCCAGTCTCACATTTTATCCACTGCACCACTGCCTGGTCAGGCAGCAATGATTTCTTGACAACTAAAATGAAAATAACCAAACAACAAATAAATACATGAGACTTCTTCAAAATTAGAAAATTTTGTGCTTTAAAGGACATCATCAAGAGAGTGAAAAGACTTCCCAAATAATGGGAAAAAAACGTGGCAAATAGTATATCTTATAAGACACTAACCTCTAAAATATATGATACTCTTACAACTTAATAATAAAAAGAAAAATAGCTCATTTTTTAAATGAACAAAGAATTTGAATATATATTTCTCTTAAAAAGATATGCAAATGACAAGTAAGCATAAGAAAAACTTTCAACATAAACTGCCATCAGGAAAATGCAAATCAAAACCACAGTATCATAGCACTTTATACCTACTAGGATGACTAATATCAGCAATACAGATAATAGTAAGTATTGTTGATGATGCACAGATATTGGAAAATTGTGCATTCCTGGAGAGAATGTAAAATGTTATAGCTATTTTGGAAAACATTTTGTAAGAAAAAACAGCAAATTAAACTCAAGAAAGTAAACATAAAATGTAATAATAATAAAATTGAGAGCAGAAATAACTGAAATATAAATATTATTATAGAGGATAAACACAATCTAGATTTTGCTTTCAGAAAAAAACAATAAAATTGACAAATTTTTACAGACATTGATTTAAAAAACAAGTAATGAATAACAACTGTTAAGAATGAGAGGGGGAAATTCTATAGAAAAGGTTATATTTTGATTAATTATATGCCAATATCTCTTTGAAAAGTAAACAAATGGAAAAATTCTTAGAAAAACACAAAAGTCATATGGGCTAAAATTATTTTAAATCTCTGAATATTTCTTAAATATATCAAATTAGCAGTCTATCAAACAATTAAGAAAAAAATTTGAATCTTTTACAAACTGTTCCAGAAAATAGAAATATTAAAAAGGAACACATTCCAACTCTTTTTGATGTGCCTAGTATATTATAGATACCAAGTTCTAATAAAAAAGAGGAGAAAATGCCTGATTGATTTATTAATATAATTTAAAAATCATAAACAAAATATTAGCAAAGTAAATAAAGCAATATATAGAAAAGATAATACATTACATCTAAGTTGCATTTATCACAGAAATTCAAGGTTGCTCTATCATTAGAATTTCAAGTAAAGTAAATCAACAGATTAAAATTTATTTAGTAGAATAAGAAAAAAACTGAAAATTCAACATTTACTTATGATTAAAAAATAAGTAAATTTCTCAGCAAATTAAGAATACAAGAAGGTTCCCTTAGTCTGACAGAAGGACGTTCAAACAACAAAAGTAAACAAACTTATTGGTGAAAGGTGAACTGTTTCCTGTCTAAGAACAAGATTAAAACAGAAATACCTGGCATTATCACCTCTAGTCAACACTGTATTGTGTGTTCTAACCAGTACAGAAAACAATCAAACAGAAGGATTCAAAGAATGAGAGGAGTGTAGTAAAAGGAACAAATATGTTAAACTATTGTGTTTAGAGAATTCTAATGAAGCTACAGATAAATTATTGGAAATAAAAAGAGTGTTGCAAGGTTTTGGGGAAGAATCAATATTAAAAATTAATTGTATCTTTCCATCTTTTCTTCTCCTTCACTTTGTATATGCACAGAACAGAATACTACAAAAAACTGCAGCCATACATCAAAGTGAATTAATCATTTTGAAAACCAAATGGAGGGTAAAGGAACTAAGACCTGTTATACACCATTCCGTTTAAATAAAATACAACAACTGGCAAAACAAAACTGTATATTTAGGAATGTAAACATGGAATATTAAACCATAAAGAAAACAGAAATATCATCTTTATATATTTATGCATTCTTAAAATATAAATATTATAATAAAAGAACAAAAAATATTCTCAAAATAATGTATGTATGACCAGGTAACAATGATAAAATGGTCTTTTTATATTTGGATCTGTATATTTCTGCATTGTTAAAATTTATTACAAAGGAAATATACAGTTTTCATGTATCACATACATTACTGGTTCTTAAATATTAATACAGATGTTTTAAAACTGCAAAAATACCTAAAAATTATTTGTATAAATTTTAAGTGGAAGGGTGTTTCAGAATAAGAGAATATATACAATATATAAAGGCATAACAAATAAGAAACTGACACTTTTGAGGGCCTCCAGGTATTTTGATGTAGCTGGGCCAAAAGATACATATGTAGGAATGAGTCTGATCTCTAGAATCTGGTCTCTAGAGAGTCAGGGTTGTAACTATTGAAATGTAGTGTGAGCGCTCACATTGACTCACATGGCAGTATTCTTTTTATTTTGACCCTAATATAGAGACTATGACCTAAACTCTGTCTGAGCTGGTAATAAATTTCACAATTATCAGCAATTCTAACTACAGAGAAGTAAAGAATTGATGAGGCCAGTAGGAAAATTTCACTCTTTAAACAGAAATTATACATTCAAGTCAACTTCAAAGCAATTTTCTGGGGGCATACCACTGCCTATTCATTTATTTGTGGTTAATGAGTAGTGAAAAGCCCTTTTGAATGCTCAGAGACTTTTTTCATTTGCAAACAAGATAAAAATGGATTGTGCAGATTAACATTAAATGACATTTTTTCTGTTATTTTTCTATCACATTGTTCATGAAAACCAAAGGTGTCTTTGTCATTATAGGGTCTAATTTTCTTAATACCCAATTTATAAACTTGAATTTATTTTTTCCATTTGAGAATTTTCCATGGTTTTTGAGCTCTTAAATAATATTATAAAGTCTTAATGCAGCCCTTGGCCAGTGGCTTAGTGCAGTGATTTTCACCTTTTTTGAGTCGCGGCACATTTTTTACATTTACAAAATCCTGGGGCACACCACCTACCAAAATGACACAAAATGACACTCTAACACAGTACATATTATACATATAGTTAATAATATAGTTTCTAAATGTATTTATACTCACTTAGTGTGAAACCTGGGCCTGTTTTGATGAACACAAAAGGGATATCCTGGCAGGAATGGTAGAAAGACACACACGAAGCTCTTCCTCAACAGTTCTCAGTCTCTCTCTGTTTTTAGTTTTTATCGCAGTCAAGCTTGAGAAGTTCAGCTCACATAGATATGTGGTTGAAAATGGGAGCCATGTCAAAATAGCTTTGTTGGCCAGAATGAGGAACTCCTTGGCAACAGATAACCAAAAACTGTCCAAAGGAAGATCAGCAAACTTTAACTTTAAAGTTAGATAACATTGTGATGCATTGTATATCACCTTCTGTGGGGGCCTCTTTTAAAAAGGAAAAGGTCAAATATCTATATACACCATCAGGATAGACATAACCAGCTGAGGTTGAGGCTTCATCTAGTGGTGGCAACATTTACCTCCAGTTCTGACCAAGATTAGAAATCGGGACCATGGGGAGGAGCCACACAATGACAAGTGTGCGGCAGCCCAAACGAGGGACCTTCCTGGTATGGATGAGAGGTGGCCTACTATTGGTTCATCGCTAGTGGTCAGGATGAATCCTAGAAGGTGATTGGTCAGTGAGCATTCCCTGTGCCTCCATTCTTCCTGTCACTGATAGCTGGAGGGATTGTGAGGGGAATGTTTATGTTCGGATGGAGGGGGCTGGCAGCGGGCTGAATAAATAGCCTCCGTGGGCCATATCTGGCACTTGGGCCATAGTTTGGGAACCCATGTTTAATTTCCCCACGGCACACCTGACCATGTCTCATGGCACACTAGTGTGCCGCAGCACACTGGTTGAAAAACACTGGCTTAGTGGATAAAGCATCAGCTCACCATGTGGATGTCTTGGTTGGATTCCTGGTCAGGGCACACAGGAGAAGTGGCCATCTGCTTCTTGCCCCACCTTTCTCCCCTTTCTCTTTCTCTTTGTCTCCTACAGCCAGTGGCTCAATTGGTTCAAATGTGGCCCTGGACTCTGAGGATAGCTCAGCTGCAAGCGTGTGTGTCAGCCTGAGGTGTTAAAAATGGCTCAATACTTGACCGTTGACCCCAGATGGGTTTGCCGGCTGGATACTAGTTGGGCACAAGTGGGAGTTTGCCTCACTCTCTCTCCTCCTCTCAACCAAAACAAAACAAAAAAAAGAGAGAAAAGGAATTAAAGTGTTAATGCAAAATATCACATATTCAAACAATGCAGAAGACTGGTAGAAAATTTCAGTTCAGAGGAGGGACTATGAAAGGTATATAATAAATGTTTTATGTGGCAATTGAACTTTAAAAGATATTTGTTTCCTGAGGGTAAAGGCATTAAACAAACATTCTAAATAATTTTAGTTTTATATCATCATGTAAATTAGTGTGGACATGAAAATGGTATATAAAAACATCTTGCTGAGGAAAGATATGGAAGCATATAAGTGGTAAGCTAGATTATAGAAGGTACATTATAGAAACTGTAATATCAAATCTTCTATTTTCTCTGAATGACCAGTCTGTACAGTTCTAAAGAGAAAAGCTCTGCAAACAGTATCTACATTGAAATCCCAAGAGTATAGGCTTGGACAAATTATTCCATATCTGTCTGTCTTAGTATCTTCATCTGTAAAATTGGCATGGTTAATAATAATGGCTGCTTCACAGGGCTGTGATGAGGTTTGAAAAGAAATCTAGTGTACTTTAAATGGTGCCTGGCATATTGTGGGAACTTATAATTCATCAGTCCACTGGGAACTACCAGTGTTACAAAGAAAAACTGCTCAAGACACAAACTATCATCAAGAAGAAGATGGAGAGGCAGTCAAGAGAAATTAACCTCCTGAGTATACTTCTCTCAGAGCTCTTATTGATCAGAAGCAAAACAAAAATTACAGGATTGCAGGGGAGGAAAATCAGGGGACAGAAGGAAAGACTGACTAATGTTCTTCTTGTTGATATGGAGAAATGGGTTATTTTTGATCAGTATATTCTTTTTCTTTTGCTAATTAACAAGCAGAAAGGGAGGGGCAGTCTATAAACCTATGCATTCAAATGCATTCCATTTTGTTCGCACAAAGGTCACTACTCATGCAGTTTCTTTGGTTTCTGTGGTCAAGAAACCTATTTCTCTGTGTTTGTATCAGAGGAATACATTCACATCACCATTCACACTCATGGCTTTTTAACTAAAGTTTCTTAATCCAAGTTATAGAGGGTCCAAGATCAGGTAGGTGATTCCATATATCTCCCCCCTACTTGTTTTTTAAGGAAGGAGATGTAGAGGTGGGCTGTAGGGTAAGAAAAGCCATGAGAATTCATCCCTGACTTCAGACTTCACTGAAAAGATGGATGATGACATGAAAAATTATCACTAAAGAAACATAAACAAATTAAAAAAACAGAGATACCCCAGAAGTGTAAATTAATGCCATGAAGCCAGGTAGAAGTGTTAAGCCATTGGAAACTCTTGTAAAGTCTGTAAGGTATTAGTTTGAGTTTTAAAAATACGTCTCCAGTGGGTAATTGCAGATTCTGAAACCTGTTAAGTTGCAGATTTGAAGCCAAACCTGGGATAAGCAATGCAAATGAATAATGGAGGTGATATTAAGCCTTGCAACATTTTTATGAGAGAGACTAGAGGTATACCAACTATGTGGAATAGTCATATTATATAGTTGGTTAGTGAGGGAGATATTAGGGGCTTCTGGAATAATAATAAACACACAAAGGTATGAAGTGCACAGCAGAATGTTGTCAGAAAGATTTCTAACTAAAGAAAGGGTGAAATATTCACTATAATTTCCATGTAAATAAATACAATTATTGAAAAATAATTCTGGTCTTCATAACTCCACATGGAAAGGGCTAAAGTGTTAGGTGACTGAGAGTTGTAAAACAGGTCCAGATAACCCATATTCCTATCAGCTTGATATTACTATTAAAAGGGTTATTAAATGAAAGATTATGCCTATTAGTGGTTAAATGACCATGGGGTTCCCAGTCCCACAGTGTACCATTCTTGAAAAGAGGAGTGGGATAGCGAACTTTACATGACAAGGATTCAATTGAACAGGGTGGAACTGATCTTTATAATCTATTCCTGAGCCACAGGGTGAAATGTTAGGTGGCGTGGTAAAGTTTACCCTTCCAAAAGCTGTAGTATTTACAGTCAGAGCAGATATAAATGTGAAATTAACTGGTAGATTGTCTGTTTTGGGTTGATAATAAAAAATTCTTGAAGAACAATATGTACACAACCCTCTAGAGCTGGGTGGGTAATAAAGCATATGTGAGTATTGCTAGAGGGGAGGTATAAAGACTCATTAATTGTGAGCCATTCCTTCTGCTCTTCTAAAGGGCCTACAGGTGGTAACTGATAGATACGTGAGTTCCAAACTGCCCTCTTGTTTCACTTATCTGTCAGAACTCACTCTTACTGGACTATTGCCCCTGAGACAGAGGAATTCCAAGAAGCTAACAAGCCGCCCCAAGAAGAGTATTCCGAACATACCAGGACTTTTGATTCAACACTCACATGCTCAAAATTCTTCCTGACCCCATATAATTAGTTCCCCTAGCTTGCACTGGTGCCCTTCTTTTTGGAGAAGTGCCCCGGCAGAACTTTCTTCTCTAATAAAGCCTGCACATCTGATGTTTGAATGCTGTCTCATTCTTATAGCAACCATACACCTCCAGTCCAGATGGTGTCATTGGAGGTTGGGGGGGGGGTCAGCATCCCACCATGTAAGTGGGCAAAATAAGGAAATACTATACAAAGGTGCCAATATACATTGGACATAATTGGAGTAAACAAAAGATACAAGGTCAAACATATAAGAGCTCTACTAAATAGCTGTTAACTATTTTGAGCTACGAGAGATAGCTATGCCAGGAATCTATTCTCTGGGGCGGGAGCGGCCACAACAATATTCATCAATGTTACTGCTTACTGATATAGGCTCCTCAGTTGTCCCCAATTGATTCCCAGGGCTTGTGAGGTATATCTTGTTGGTTGTCATGTTGAATTGTGTCAGGCATTGTATTTTCGGGACCAATTGTTTGGGGTTCATGATGAATCTTGGCTCTCCAGAGGGAGATTCACTCCATTCCTGTAGGTAAGAAAACACAAATTGACCATCAACCATGTTAAAACAGGATAAGGTTCTTTTCATGGACATCCTGGTTCCCAGCTGCAAACATACACCTGGTCCTGAGAGAAACGTTTGGTTGTTTTAGAATAATGCTGTTCAATAGCAGGAACATTGCCTTTATCAAGATTCAAAATTTTAGGATGTATAAATCCATACCTAATTAATCCCTCAGGGACTCTAATTTTTCATGGGGACTTCCCCCCCTTTTTTGTATTTTTCTGAAGTGAGACGCAGGGGGAGGCAGACAGACTCCCGCAAGTGCCCAACCAGATCCACCCAGCAGCCCACCAGGGGGTGATGCTCAGCCCATCTGGGGGG